>NW_026008974.1:0-33003 GCF_001458135.2 Marmota marmota marmota | reverse complement strand
ATATATATATATATATATATACACACACACACATACACATATACACATACATACATGGTGGAATATTTCTCCGCTTTAAAAAAGGATAACGTCATAACATTGGTCAGTAAATGAATAGATCTGGAGATTATCATGCTAAAGTAAAATAAGGCAATCTCCCAAAACCAAATCTATATCACAAGGAAGGTGGGGTCAAGAAGTAAAGTTCTGTAGATGAGGCAAAGGGGAGCAACAGGAAGGGAGGGGAGATAAGAACAGAAAAGAGAGTAGCATGATGTGACCATAATATTTCTATTTAAATATATGAAAATACCTAAGTGAATCCATCCATAATGATTGCCCACAGGAATGGGGTCCTAAGGAGAATAAGGTATATTTTATGTTTGAATAAGTTTACCACAATGGACTCTATGGTCATATATAACTAAGAAGAACCAATAAAATAGAAAAAGATTTAAACGTACTGAAAAGGACCATGGGACCAAATTGATAGCAAAATAGCAGGATGATGAAATGTCTTTAGGTACATTCCAGAATTTTCTAAATCACTCCCTCATTGGATGCTGCCAAAGGTGTTGGAGCCTGTGGGAAGGTGGAGGTTCAAGGCTCTGCATTCATCTGCAGGTGCAGTGATCCCAGGGGACAGGTAATCTCCAGTTTACTAAGGCAGAGAGGAGCAGGGTGCATTGGAGTCTATGGAGTTATTTACCAAATTAGGAAAACTTGGAATTCACCTTTCTGGACTCCCAATCAAACCCAAATTGTTTTTCCTTAAAGAGACAGACCCTTGAGCCCCTCTTAAAGAGAAGTCTTCTCTGTATTATGTGACTTTTTGCACTGCTGAATTGGGGGGACAAGACCAGAGCTCTCTTTGGAAACACATTGGATTTGTTTGCATCAAGACAAGCAGGTAGGGTCTGTCGTTTTTCTTTTTCTTGCCAAGTGCAGAATATTCAGGTGATACTAAGGATGCACACTCGGGCAGGGTGTCTCTGGTTTTTGGAGGAGGCAGGATCCCATTGCCTGGGATCCAGGGGACTGGCAAGAACCAGGAAGAGTACCCAGGGTGGCCTTTATCTGTGCAAGGCTGTTATCCTGCTGCCACTGCAGGTATTTCTCTCAAAAAGAGAGAAAGAAAAAAAAGTGGCACACGTCTGTCATGCCAGCGGCTGGGGAGGCTGAGGCAGGAGGATGGCGAATTCAAAGCCAGCCTCAGCAAAAGCAAGGTGCTAAGCAACTCAGTGAGACGCCGTCTCTAAATAAAATTCAAAATAGGGCTGGGGAAGGGGCTCAGAGGTCGAGTTCTGAATTCAACCCCCATGGCCAGAGAGTGAGAGAGCCCAGTGCTGCTGGGGTTTACCCAGGTCTGCGCTCTCCTGGGTCTCTTCTGTGCTGATCTCCTTATTCTGCCTCCAGCTCAATGTGGACTCAAGATACAGAGTCAACTCAGCTGGAGGAAAATCAGCTCTCATGCTGCCAACCCGGTGGGAGTCTCCTCCAAGGCGCCTGCCAGGCCCCCTGTGGGCCTCTACCAGCAGTTCCCAAGGGGCGAAAGGCCAGTTCTGCTTGTAGAATTTTGCACAGATAAACAGAGGACAAGTCAGCATCCTGAAGATGCTCTGGGAAGTCTTATTGTAGGAGGAGGCCCAGGTGATGAAACTTTCAAAAATTGACTTAAATTTCCTAACATCAAAACCCAACAGAACTTAGAATTCTGTTCACCCTAACCCTGACCCAATGCCCAGACCTCAAAAGGAAAAGAAAATAAAAGAAAAAAAAACAAAACCCTGCCATTCTGGTTTCCTCCTTGCCTGGAGCAGATATCACCCCCCTGTCACTCAAAAAGAAGGCTCCCAGGGCTCAGGCTGGGCAGAGCGGAGACTGACTGATGCCCTGTCCAATCAGAAGCCCCTGTGTTGAGCATTGTCCAGTCCTGAGCACAGGCAGCGAGCAGGGGGCGGGCTTCTGCGCTCGGGATGGGATTTATTTCTCCTGGGTTTGCGGTTTCATGATTCCTGCAGTTGGACTCCAGGCTTCGCTCCATGCCCAGGATCCCGGGTGGCCCTGCCATGCAGGGGCCGAAGCTCTCCAGGGCAGGCTTGGCTGCTGGGCACCAGGAAATGGTGAGTGTGTAGTGACACCATGTGCCTGGACAGGGAGGCTTGAGAGGGAGGCCGGGCAGGGAGGCCATCTGGCAGGATTGGCTGTGGGGGGAACCCGAGCTGGCCGACCCCAACCCCAACTCCGGGCGCTCTCTGCGTCCACAGGCCTTAGCCCCTCGGGGAGAGCGCCCCTCAGTCCCCCTGGCCAGCCGGGTGGGGAGCGTGACAGTGGCGGAGACCCCTCGCAGCCTCCCCATCCCCTGGGGCAGCCACAGCCCCTGCCTGAGTCCTGTCTGGCAGGTGAGCGCGACTACCCAGCGTCTTCCCGGGCTGTGGTGATTGACAGGTGGGACCATTAGAAATTCAATCTCCAAGTCTGGAGATGGCCACACCTGTCATCCCAGTGGCTGGGGCGGGGGCCTGATGCAGGAGGATTGTGAGGTCAAGGCCAGCCTGGGCAAGTTGGCCAGGCCCTTATAGACTCAGGGAGACCCCGCCTCGAAATAAAATGCAAAATAGGGCTGGGGATGGAGCACAGTGGTCGAGCGCCTCTGCGTTAAATACCAATAAATAAATAAATAAATAAATAAGAATAATCAAACCTCCAAACATGGTTTTCCTGCAGGCCGGGAGCTGAGGTTTACAGGGACCTTGCTTATTCCTGTGGACTTTATTTGTTTTTCTTGTGTGTTTGTTTGTTTTGGTAGTTAACAGAAGGGTGCTTTACCACTCAGCTATGAGCCTGGTAGTTTTTAGTATTTATTCTGACCGAGGGTCTAGCTAAGTTGCTGAGATTGGCCTGGTTAGGGTTTGATTGATAATGACTTTTGCATTGCAATTAAGTGTATGATTTTTACATCCTCGTGGGTTCCTGGGTGGACTTTGTTGACATCATGATTCCTTGATGACAATTGTAATAGTACAGCTTCACAATGCACATGTTAGGTAATAAATTCTTTTTTTTCCTCTTATAATTTTTTTGCTCTTATAATTCAAAAGTTTCTTGGTTAAATTTACATATATTTAACTTTGTGGATGAATTTTAGGACTGGGTGCTTCCATTAAGAGTAAAGCATGCTGGATTGTTTATTAGTGCATCATATTTATACATAATACCACATGCATATGGCACCCGGGTAAAAGTTACCCATGGTATTTTATACTATTTTTAATCTGAATATCCCATGACTATTAATGGATTATCCTGGTCCTATGAACTGATTGAAGCAAGTCCCTGCGGTGGGGGACTATCATGTGTCTTTAACAGCAAAACAGTTTCCACAAATAGTTAAGAAGCAGTTAAAGTCCTTGAGTTTGTTAGAATTCTTTTGTTTCCTATCTCCATTGATACTATTTAATTTTCTCTCTGATAGGGTTTTAGTTTATGTTTCTCGGGTTTCTAAAGATGTTGGATTCTTTTTATTCTTATTATTGAACACATGGGTATCTCCTGTACAAATTGGCAGCTCAAGTCTCCTCCCTGAATTTCTACTGTGGTGGATTTCAGAGTGTTGGGACCGTGAGAATCACCACTCAGTGGGCCCTTTTCATACCTAAGGGGGCTGGGATCTGCAGGGGTCTCAGGTTTTTCTCCCCCATGGGGTTTTCTTTGTTTTGGAAGGGGGTGCATGGGGACATAGTGGATTGAATGCAGAGCTCCTTTACCACGGAGCTACATCCCTCACACTTTTTATCATATAGCTTGAGACAGAGGCTGAGTCTGGCCTTGAACTTGTGCCTCAGCTTCCCAAGTGGCTGGGGCTATAGGTGTGGGCCTCCTGCCTGGGTCCCCCTGAATGTTCTAAATGTAAGGGAAGCAAAATGTCAGATCCAGAACCCCGTCTCCCAGATGAAACCTTTACACGTGTATGAATGAATTCCTAAAATTCAAGTCCCCGTCCCCATTTCCAGTGACAATTTTCCTCCCCAGTGTAATAAAATAAGAAGCAAAAGTTTTGTTTTCTGTTTGAGCATTTCACATGAGAGAAAAGTACACTAAAAACCACTTGACATTTGTAAAAATGAGTGTATGTGTGTGCGCGCACACAAACACACGCGTGTGTGTGTGTGTGTGTGTATTTTCCCTTCCTCTCCCAGGCCAGACACCTTGTCAGAATGTCTTTGGGCTGAGTGTCCCCACTGTGGAATGCATGTCCTAGGGGTCTCAAGCCCTCTCTGAGATTTTCCTGGTCCTGTTTTGGCTCTGCCTGACATCCCACACCTGGCACATCTGAGGTCTCTTGAGCATCTGGTAAATATCAGCCACCTATTTACCTATGAGCAGGTTCATTTAGGGGAAGTAGTTTCTCAGGGGAGTAGGTGATGTCCCTGTGACTGGGAGGAGTCTCCTTATCCAGAAGTCACTTCAGATGTTCCCTCCTCCTGGCTCCTGTGGATCCTGGAGTAGCGATGGGCATGCAGCCATTTATTAACACACTGATTCAAGTTCCTTTGGAAATGCATCCAGAGTGGTTGTTACTCTGTTAGCTTTTAAAGAACTCCATGCTGTTTTTAAAAATTGTCTGCACTAAGCTTATATTCTAGCCCCATGTCATCAGCATGTCTCTTGCTTCATATCTATGTCATTGGAGTACTACTTCCTTCACTTGTTTGATATGTAGCCTTTCCCAAAGCTGTGCTCAGGCTGCAGAAACTCTCCTACTTGGCTGGTGACTGAATTCCTGATGCAATTGGTTAGAACCCAGGCTGCCTGTGCTCACTGCAAGAAGGTGGTGTGAGCCTATTCTAGAAAGAAATATGGAGCTGTGGTTTTCATCCTTTTCCTTCACTCCGGGGTCAGGGGGGTGATAATAGTCCCTGGAATTGCTTGCACATCAATGTGAAGCCACTTGATTTTGATCCAGGGAGATTTGCACATGCACAGTTGCCATTGCTCCCAAAGCTTGATGGGTTAGGATGGAGTCCCTGGAATAGAAAAAAAAAAGATGTTGGGACCCTGAGTGCCTGGACATACTCCTACCATAAAGAACTGGTCAGGCCTGGAGTTATTACTGAGACAGGGGGGAGAGGGCTCGGGCAAGGCTGCTGTGTGGACTGCATTTGTCCTGTCTACCCTTAGGGACTGGCTAGGGAGGAGCTCAACTGTTAGCAACCACAGTTTGCAGATCATGCTGGCAAATCCCTTCTAGGGATAAACTGGAACCCTTTATCTCAGTCCCCTTCTGCCCTGGTCCCTTGGATAAAGCTCATGATCCTCCACAGCCATACAAAACCACCCCTTTTCCACTCCTGATACTTGTGTATATCCAGTTCATTCTTCTATGAGCACCAGACAAATTATGTTTCCAGCAACAAGTCATTTAGTATCCAATGTGCTCCATTTGTGACCCCAATAAGACTTCATCTACTCTGGGTGACACTGGATGGGGGTATTCTGTCCCAATTATGTAGCACATTGCTCAAGGCAGGACTAATGCCCACGTGTACCCCAACTTTGCCTGCCCTTCGGATGGTAGATATTTTCTCAGTGGTCCAATGCATATGTCTCTCAATCCATGTATAACTTTATTTAAGAGAAACTCAAAAGAGAAGTAGGTGTTTATTTGGTGTATCCATGTGTGGAGAGAATCCAGGAGCCTCCTATTCTGGTATAATTTTGAAACATTATCCTACTCAATATGTGCTTCTTTGGGGTGCTGGAGTATAATCCAGTACCACACACGTCCTGCCCCCAAGCCCTACCAGTGCTCTGCGCCTCCAGTTCCCACACCTCCCTTCATGTTGGGTTGTCTTGTTCATTCACATCAAATCCTCTGCTGGAGATGGATGCATTTAGCTAGGCCTTTTCATTCCACTTCATAATAAAATTGACATTTACATACATATGGAGTCATCTATGAAATTTCTGCATTGTGATTTTTTTGGTCCTCAAATTACTGCAATATGATAATTTTATAACATCATTAGTGCTTGGTAATGATAGCTCTTGCTTTTACTCTTAGAGTTCAGAATTCCTGGCTAATTTCATATCAATTCAACCTTCCAGGAGAATTTTCAAACTGTTTGCTTTGGTCCCTTCTTCAATTAAAAGGAAATCATGGTGAAATTTTGATGGGGTGTTGTCATAGATGAACCTGAGGCAAGCTGTCCTCTTTATAATGAGGAGTCCTATCATCTATACCCAGGATGTGTAATTCAGTCTTTAATGTGCTTTTCCGTATTTGTATTTTTTCAAATTCTGCAGATGTACTATTTAAGTATGCTTATATGTGAAATGTGACATTTATGTGACAGCTATATAAAACTGACATGGTGTTTCATAGTATTTGTCAAACTGTATGCAATATGGCAAACAAAATGTGGCTGATTGCCAGAAATGGTTATTTTCCATAGTTTATTATTTATTCCCAAATGGACATCCTCTTTCACCAGACCCCGGGTCTCGGCTCTGGAGGAGCGTGCTGTGTCCCCATATGAACAGGTGCTGTAGTGTCCACATCTGTTTCTGTGGACCTTCATGATAACCCCACATGTTCTTCAACACTGTCTCAATTTGTGTTCAATGTGACTTTATGGTACAGTCCCTCCTTTCTAAAGACGTTGATTGCTTTGTGATGAAGGGACAATAAGATACCTGCTATTTGAAGGGGCTGTTCACGGCTCTTGCCTGCGTTTCTCTCACAGTCTCTGTTCCCTTTCTTAGAAGAGTTTGATTAAATGTGAGGCAATTGGTTTCTTTCATCTGTCACTTCTCCTTGTTCTCTTTAATGGAGTCATTTGAGGAATAGAATTTTTGTTTTCATATATACAATTTATAAATTTAAAAATATGTTTTCTGTAACTTTGAAAAGGACTTTTTTTTCCGTTCTTTTGTTTTCCTTTTGTGAAACTGGGGATTGGAACCAGGGTGTCCTATTACTGAACAATATCCTCAGTCCTTTTAAAATTTTTATTTAAAATATTTAATTTTTTCTTAATTTTTTAAAATTACTACTGACTATTTATTTTTAAATTTAGGCAGGGTTTCACTCAGTTGCTAGAGTAAGCTTCACAATTGTGATCCCCCTGCCTCAGCCTCCAGACCACTGGATATATGAGGTATGTAGCACCAAATGCATCCTATCTCTGTTTGTTTGTTTGTTTCTTTCTTTCTAGATGTTTTTTAGATCATGATTTTTTATGGTTTTTATTATTTTTTTAAATACATGACAACAGTGGAATGCATTATAATCCTTATTTCACATAGAGCACAATTTTTCATATTTCTGTATATAAAGTATGTTCACATCAATTTATGCCATTATACATGTACTTTTTTTGCATTACAACTCTAAATACACATATATATCACAATTTTTCATCTCTCTTTGTATATAAGGTATGTTGACACCCAATTCAAGTCTTCATACATGAACTTTGTATAAAGATGTCCATCACATTCCACCATCCTTGCTAATCCCCTGTGCCCTCCCTTTCCATTCCACCCCTCTGCCCTATTTAGAATTCATCTTTTCCTCCCACGCTCCCCCTCCCAAACCCACTATGAGTCAGCTTCCTTATATCAGAGAAAACATTCGGCATTTTTTTGGGGGGGGGATTGGCTGACTTCACTTAGCATTATCTTCTCCAACTCCATCCATTTACATGCAAGTGCCATGATTTTGTTCTTTTTAAATGATGAGTAATATTCCATTGTGTATATAAGCCACAATTTTTTTATCCAGTCATCCACTGAAGGGCATCTAGGTTGACTCCATAGTTTAGCTATTGTGAATTGTGCTGCTATAAACAATGACCTGGCTGTGTCCCTGTAGTGTGCTGTTTTTAAGTTTTTTGGTATAGTCCAAGAAGAAAAATAGTTGGGTCAAATGGTGGTTCCATTCGCAGATTTCCAAGGAATCTCCATACTGATTTCCAAATTGGCTGCACCAATTTGCAGTCCCACCAGCAGTGTATGAGTGTGCCTTTCTCCCACATCCTCGCCAACACTTATTGTTGTTTGTCTTCATAATGGCTGCCCTTCTGACTGCAGTGAGATGGTATCTTAGAGTGGTTTTAATTTGAATTTCTCTGACTGCTAGAGATGATGAGCATTTTTTCATATAATTGTTGATTGATTGTATGTCCTCTTCTGAGAAGTGTCTTTTCAGGTCCTTAGCCCATTTATTGATTGGATTTTTTTTTTTTGGTGTTAAGATGTTTGGGTTCTTTATATACCCTAGAGATTAGTGCTCTATCTGATGTATGAGGGGTAAAAATTTACTCCCAGAAAGTAGGCTCTTTATTCTATTGTTTTTTTTTGTTTGTTTGTTTTTGTTTTTTGATAAAAATCTTTAGTTTCAATCCATCCCATGTGTTGATTCTTGGTTTTAATTCCTGTGCTATAGGAGTGTTATTAAGGAAGTTGTAGCCTAATCCCACATGATGGAGATTAGGGCCTACTTTTTCTTCTATTTGGAGAGTCTCTGGTTTAATTCCTAGATCCTTGATCCATTTTGAGTTAACTTTTATGTATGGTGAGAGAGAGGGATTCAATTTTATTTTGCTGCCTATCGATTTCCAGTTTTCCCATCACCATTTGTTGAAGATGATATCTTTTTTCCAGTGCATATTTTTAGCACCTTTGTCTAATATAAGATAATTGTGGTTTTGTGGGTTGGTCTCTGTGTCCTCTATTCTGTACTATTGGTCTACCAGCCTGTTTTGATGCCAGTACCATGCTGTTTTTGTAACTATGGCTCTGTAGTATATTTTAAGGCCTGGTATAGCAATGCCACCTGCCTCCCTTTTCCTGCTAAGGATTGCTTTAGCTATTCTGGGTCTCCTATTTTTCCAGATAAATTTCATGATTGTTTTTCTATTTCTATGAGGAATGCCATTGGGATTTTGATCAGAATTGCATTAAATCTGTAGAGTGCTTTTGGTAGTAGGGCCATTTTGATAATATTAGTTCTGCATATTCAAGATCAAATTAAATCTTTCCATCTTCTAAGGTCTTTGATTTCTCTTTAGTGTCTCATAGTTTTCATTGTATAGATCCTTCACCTTTTGTTGATTCCCAAGTTTCTTTTTTATTTTTTGAGGATATTGTTAATGGGGTAGTTTTCCTCATTTCTCTCTCAGAGGATTTGTCACTGATATACAGAAATGCCTTTGATTTGTGGGTGTTGATTTTATATCCTGCCACTTTGCTGAATTCTAGTTCTAGAAGTTTTCTAGTGGAGTTTTTTTTGAGTCTTCTAGGTACAGAATCATATTATCAGCAAATAGTGCTAGTTTAAGTTCTTCTTTTCCTATACATATTCTTTTAATTCCTTTCATCTGTCTAATTGCTATGGCCAGTGTTTCAAGAACTATATTGAATAGAAGGCGTGAGAGAGGGCATCCCTGTCTTGTTTCCGATGTTAGAGGGAATGCCTTCAGTTTTTCTCCATTTAGAATGATGTTGGCCTGAGACTTAGCATAGATAGCCTTTAAAATGTTGAGGTAAGTTCTTGTTATCCCTAGTTTTTGTAGTGTTTTGAACATGAAGGGGTGCTGTATTTTGTCAAATGCTTTTTCTGCATTTGTTGAGATGATCATAAGGTTCTTATCTTTAAATCTACTGATGTGATGAATTACATTTATTGATTTCTGTATATTGAACCAACCTTGCATCCCTGGTATGAATCCCACTTCATCATGATGAACCATCTTTTTGATATGTTTTTGTATTTGATTTGCCAGAATTTTATTCAGAATTTTTGCTTCTGCTTTTTAGAGGTATTGGTCTGAAGTACACTTTCTTTTCTGTGTTTGTCTGATTGTAGAATCAAGGAGATATTGGCCTTATAGAGTGAGTTTGAAAGTGCTCCCTCTTTTTATATTTCATGGAATAATTTGAGGAGTATTGGTATTAGTTCTTCTTTGAAGGTCTTGTATCCATTGAGTCCTGGGATATATTTATTTAATTTTTTGGGTTGGTAGGCTTTTGATGATGTCTTCTATTTCATTGCTTGAAAATGATCTGTTTAACTTACTCAGTTTGTGTAATTCACGTGATTCTAGATATTTGTTGATGACTTCAATATTTTCTGTTTTATTGCAGTACAAATTTTCAAAATAATTTCTAATTATCTTCTGTATTTCTCTAGTGTTCATGGTGATATTTCCTTTTTCATCATGGATTTAGTAATTGGATTTAGTAATTAGATTTAGTAATTCTCTCTTTCTCTACAGTAGCATGGATAAGGTTTTATCAAATGTATTTGTTTTTTCAAAGAGCCAACTTTTCATTTTGAAAATTAAAAAAAAATTAAAAATATATGGCAGTGGAATATATTACAATTCTTATTACACATATACAGCATATTTTTCATATCTCTGTATATAAAGTAGGTTGATATCAATTCGTGTGTTCATACATGTACTTTGGATAATGATGTCTATTATATTCCACCATCCTTGCTAATCTCTTTCCCCTCCCTTTCCCTCCCACCCCTTGCCCTAAATAGAATTCATCTATTCTTCCCATGCTCCACCTCCCTACCCCACTATGAGTCAGCCTCCTTATATCAGAGAAAACATTCAGCATTTGTTATTTTGGGTTTGGCTAACTTCACTTAGCATTATCTTCTCCAATGCCATCCATTTTCCTGCAAATGCCATGATTTTATTTTCTTTTATTGCTGAGTAATATTCCATTGTGTACAAATGCCACGTTTTCTTTATCCATTCATCCACTGAAGGACATCTATGTTGGCTCCACAGTTTAACTCTTGTGAATTGTGCTGCTAAAAACATTGTGACTGTGTTCCTGTAGTATGCTGTTTTTAAGTCCTTTGGGTATAGACCGGGGGGTGGGATAGCTGGGTCAAATGGTGGTTCCATTCCCAGTCACTTTTTGAATTTTTATTTGCTTCTTTTGTTCCAATTTCATTGATCTCAGCTCTGATTTTAATTCTTTTCTGTCCTTTACTGCTTTTGGTGTTGATTAATTGTTTTTCCTAGGGCTTTGAGATGTAATTTTAGGTCATTTATTTGAGTTTTTTTTTTTTTTTAGGAATGAACTCCATGCAATGAACTTTCCTCTTAGTAATGCCTTCATAGTGTCCCAGATATTTTGATATGTTGTATCTGTGTCATCATTCACCCCTAAGAAGTTTTAAATCTCCTCTTTTATGTTTTCTGCAGCCCATTGTTCATTCACTAGCATATTATTTAGTCTCCAGGTATAGGAGTAGCTTCTATTTTTATCATTGATTTCTAATTTCGTTCCATTATGATCTGATAGAATGCAGGGTAGTATCTTTACTTTTCTGTATTGCTTAGAGTTCCTTTTTGGCATGACATATGGTCTATTTTAGAAGGATCCATTTGCTGCTGAGAAGAAAGTGTCTTCGCCTGTTGAAGGATGAAATAGTCTATGTATGTCAGTTAAATCTAAGTTATTGATTGTATTATTGAGTTCTATAGTTTCTGTCTGGATATTGTTTGGAAGATCAATCCAGTGATAAGAGAGGTGTGTTAAAGTCACCCAGAATTATTGTCTTGTGGTCTACTTGGCCCTTAAACTTGAGAAGAGTCTGTTTGAACATAGATGCTCCATTGCTTTGGGGGTGTGTATATTTATAATTGTTCTGTCTTGTTGGTGTATGGTTCCTTTAAGCAGTATGTAGTGTCCTTCTTTATCCCTTTTGATTAACTTTCACTTGAAGTCCACATTATTTGATATAAGAATGGAAACCCCTGCTTGACTCCACAGTATATGTGAGTGGTAGGTTTTTTAATATTTATTTTTTGTATACGGACACAATACCTTTATTATTTAGTTTTATGTGGTACTGAGGATCGAATACAGGGCCTCACATGTGCTAGGCGAGTGCTCTACCACTGAGCTCCAGCCCCAGCCTGAGTGATATATTTTTTTTTCCAACCTGTCACCTTCAGTCTGTAGGTATCTTTTCCTATGAGATGAGTCTCTTGGAGTCAGCATATTGTTGGTCTTTTTTTTTTTTTTATCCAATCTGCCTGTCTTTTGATTGCTGAGTTGGAACTAAACTTTCAGGATTATTATTGAGACAAGATTTGTATTCCCAGTTATTTTTGTTTATTTTTGGTATTTAACTAAGTCAGTTTCTCTTTGATAGGTTTTTCCTTTAGAGTGATACTACCCTTTTCTGATTTTTTATTATTGTTCATTTCCTCCTCATGGAATATTTTGCCAAGGATGTTCTGTAGTGCAGGTTTCTGGTTGTAAATTCTTTTAAATTTGTGTATGATGGAAGGTTTTAATTTTGTCATAAAATAACATCTGAATCGAAATCTAATTGCTAATCAAAATTTAATTTTGCTGGGTATGATTCTTGGTTGGCATCCATTTCTTTTAGAGCTTGGTTTATATTGTTGCAGGATCTTGTAGATTTCAGGGTCTCAGTTCAGAAATCAGAGATCCTGATTGGTTTTCCCCATATGTAATTTGATTCCTTTATCTTGTGGCTTTTGAAATGCTCTGCTTCTCCTGTATGCTAGGTGTTTTCATTATGATTTGCGTTGGTGTAGACCTGTAGTGATCTTGTTCATTTGGTGTCCTATATGATCCTTATATTTGATTTCCCAATTCAGTGTACATGTTTGGAATTTTTTCTGGTATTATTGAATAGATTGTCCATTTCTGTAGTTTAGACCTCTATGCCTTCATCTATCCCAATAGTTGTTAAATTTGGTCTTTTCATATTATCTCACAATTCTTGAATCTTCTGCTCATGGTTTCTTACCATCTTCATTGGGGTCAACTTTATTTTTTCAAGATTATTATATTTTGCCTTCAATGTCAGAGCTTCTGTCTTCCAAGTGATCTATTCTGTTGGAGATGCTTCCTATTGAGTTCTTAATTTGGTTTACTGTTTCCTTCATTTCAAGGATCTCTGTTTTTTTTTTTTTCCCAAAATCTCTATCTCCTAATTGAAGGAATCTTTTGCTTTCTGTATTTGCTTATGTAGCTCTTTATCAAAATGATCCTTTGTTGCCTGTATTTTCTCTCATATCATCCTTTAATTCACAGAAAATTATGTACCTTCTCCCATTTATCCTGCTATTCTGACCATGGATTCTAATAATGCAGCATCTTTGTTTGGGGCACATTCTTTCTTGGTTTCTCATGTTGTTCATGCATCTTCCATTCCAGCTCTGTGTTTTAAGATATATAGCCATGTAGACTTATAGTGTCCACAATGGGTTTCAATACCTTTCTTTTTTAAAAATTCATTTTTATTAAATACACAACATTGGAATGCATTACAATTCTTATTACACACATAGAGCACAATTTTTCGTATCTCTGTATAGAAAGTATACTCATGCAAATTTATGCCATTATATATGTACTCATTTCTTTCTGCAATACAACTCTTAATACACATATATATCACAAATTTTCATATCTCTGGTTGTATATAAGGTATGTTGGCACCAATTTGTGTCTTCATACATGTACTTTGGATAATGGTGTCATCATATTCCACAATCACTGCTAATCCCCTGCCTCCTCCCCTCCCCTCCAACCCTTCTGCCCTATGTAGAATTCATCTATTCCTCCCATGCTCCCCCTCCCTACCCCACTATAGTCAGCCTCCTAATATCAGAGAAACCATTCAACATTTATTTTTTGGGTTTGCCTAACTTCCCTTCTCCAATACCATCCATTTACGTGCAATTGCCATGATTTTATTATTGGTGAGTAAAATTGCATTGTGTATATATGCCCCATATTTTTATCCATTCATCCACTTAAGGGCATCTGGGTTGGCTCCACAGTGTGCTATTCTGCATTGTGCTGCCATAAACATTGACATGGCTGTGACCCTGTAGTATGCTGTTTTCAAGTCTTTTGAGAATAGTCCGTGAAGAGGAATAGCTGGGTCAAATGGTGTTTTCATTCCCAGATTTCGAAAGAATCTCTATACAGTTTTCCATGTTGTTTGCACCAATTTGCAGTCCCACCAGCAGTGTATGAGTGTGTCTTTCCCCCCACATCCTTGCCAACACTTGTTGTTTGTCTTTATGATAGCTGCCATTCTGACTGGAGTGAGATGATATCTTAGAGTGGTTTTGATTTGCATTCTCTAATTGCAAGAGATGATGAACTTTTTAAAAAATATTTGTTGATTGATTCTACATCATTTTCTGAAAAGTATCTGTTCAGGTCCTGGGCCAATTTGTTGATTGGATTATTGGTTTTTTTGGTGCTTAGCATTTTGAGTTCTTTATATACTAGATATTAGTTCTCTATCTGATGTGTGAGGGGTAAAAATCTACTCCCAGGATTTAGGCTCTCTCTTCACCTCAGATTTTTTTTCTTAGAAGAAACTTTTTAGTTTGAATCCATCCCATTTTTGATTCTTGGTTTTATTTCTTGTGCTATAGGCATCTTATTAAGGAAGTTGGGGCAGCCTAGCCCCATGTGATGAAGATTATGGCCTACTTTTTCTTCTATTAGATGCAGAGTCTCTGGTTTAAATCCTAGGTCCTTGATCCACTTTGAGTTGAGTTTTCTGCATGGTGAGAGAAAGGGTTTTAATTTCATTTTTTTGAAAATGGATTTCCAGTTTTCACAGCACCATTTTTTGAAGAGGCTATCTTTTCTCCAATGCATGTTCTTGGCACCTTTGTCTAATGTAAGATAATTGTAATTTTGTGAGTTAGTCTGTGTGTCCTCTATTCTGTACCATTGGTCTACAGGCCTGTTTTAGTGCCAATACCATGCTGTTTTTGTTACTATTGCTCTGTAGTATAGTTTAAGGTCTGGTATAGTGATACCACCTGCTTTGCTCTTCCTGCTTATAATTGCTTTAGCTATTCTGGGATTCTTATTTTTCCAGATGAATTTCATGATTGCTTTTTCTATTTCTATGAGAAATGTCATTGGGATTTTGATCAGAATTGCATTAAATCAGTGTAGTGCTTTTGGTTGTATGGTTGTTTTGATAGTATTAATTCTGCCTATTCAAGAGTAAGGTAGATCTTTCCATCTTCTAAGGTCTTCTTTGATTTGTTTCTTTAGGGTTCTGTAGGTTTCCTTGTATAGATCTTTCACATCTTTTGTTAAGTTGATTCCCAAGTATCTTATGTTTTCTTTTTTTGAAGTTACTGTAAATGGGGTAGTTCTTCTTATTTCCTTTTTGAGGCTTTGTCACTGATATACAGAAATGCCTTTTTTAATGTGTGTTAATTTTATATCCTGCTGCTTTGCTGAATTCATTTTTTAGTTCTAGAAGTTTTCTGGTGGTGCTTTTGGGGTCTTCTAGGGATAGAATCATATTGTCAGCAAATAGTGCTAATTTAAGTTCTTTTCCTGTAGTTATTCCTTTAATTTCTTTCATCTGTCTAATTGCTCTGGCCAGTGTTTCAAGAAATATGTTGAATAGAAATGGTGAGAGAGAGCATCCCTGTTTTGTTCCAGTTTTTAGAGGGAATGCCTTTAGTTTTTCTCCCTTTAGAATTATGTTGGCTTTAGCCTTAATGTAGAGAGCCAGTATGATGTTGAGGTATGTTCCTGTTATCTCAAGTTTTTCTAATTTTTTGAACGTGAAAGGGTGCTGTATTTGTCAAATGGTTTTTCTGTGTCTCTTGAGATGATGATATGATTCTTATTTTTAAGTCTATTGATGTGATGAATTAGCTTTATTGATTTCTATATGTTGAACCAACCCTGTATCCCTGGAAAAACCCCACTTGATCTTAGTGCATGACCTTTTTAATATGTTTTTGTATTTAATTTGCCAAAATTTTATTCAGAATTTTTGCATCTATGTTCATTAGAGATATTGGCCTGAAGTTTTCTTTCTTTCATTTGTCCGTGTCTGGTTTTGGGATCAGGGTGATATTGGCCTCATAGAATGAGTTTGGAAGTGCTGCTTCTTTCTGTATTTTCTGAAATAAATTGAAGAGTATTGGTATTTTTGAATTTCTTCTTTAAAGGTCTTGTTTAACTCGGTAGTGTATCCATCTGGGCCTGGGCTTTTCTTGGTTGGTAAGCTTCTGATGGCATCTTGTATTTCATCATTTAATATTGATCTGTTTAAATTGTGTATGTCTTCCTGATTCAATCTGGGCATATCATATGACTTAAGAAATTTGTTGATGCCTTCAATATCTTCTATTTTATTAGGGTATACATTTTCAAGATAATTTCTAAATATCCTCTGTATTTCTGTAGTGTCTGTTGGGATATTGCCATTTTCATCATGTATGCTGGTAATTTGATTTTTCTCTCTCCTTCTTTTCATCAGCATGGCTAGGGTTCTGTCAGAGAACCAACTTTTTGTCAAGGTTTAATTGTTTCTTTTAATTCAATTTCAGTTCTAATTTTAATTATTTCTTGCCTTCTACTGCTTTTGCTGTTGATTTGTTCTTCTAGGGCTTTGAGATGAAGTGTGAGATCAATGATTGACTTTTTCTTCTTTTAAGGAATGAACTCCATGCAATGAAGTTTCCTCCTAGTACTGCTTTCATAGTGTCCAAGAGATTTTGATATGTTGTGTCTATGTTCTTGTTTACCTCTAAGAATTTTTTAATCTCCTCCTTGAAGTCTTCTGTAACCCATTGTTCATTCTATTGTACCAAATTGATTCACTCGTTGAACTGCTTATAGAACTTGAAATATTTCAAGTTTGTCTTTTCACGAGGTGGAAGTGTCACTTTACATGTCTCCCAACATTAATATTTTATGAATATTTTACACATTGGGAATGTGTCATGGATGATACTTGAAACTAATTGTATTGGGGATCTCAATCTATCTCATGGATAGAAAGCAGAGAGAATAGGAACCAGACTGTTTTCAAAAGCTTTTTTACCAGTCTTTTTGTCTCCCTTGTGCACAATCACCTTATGAGAATATCTTTGACAAGTCTGATTTGCATCTGGAATGCCCGCCAAATTTCACATCACTGATGGCAAAAAAGTTAGGAGTTGGGCTTTTATTCAGTGCTTGGATTATGGTATATATAGTTCACTTCACTCTGATATGGAATATATATATATATATATATATATATATATATATATATATATATATATACACTATTTTTAGACTTATGTATTTTCCTCTGAATTAGATAATGGGAAGTATCTTATTACATAATTAAAGTCACTCTCCTACATGACAGTCAGTTCTACTAACTCTTAATTCAAATTAAAAACTGAATAATGGTTTGGTCCATGTTCTATTGATCTAACAATTTTTATTTCAGGAGCCATTGACATTCGGGGATGTGGCTATTGATTTCTCTAAGGAGGAATGGGAATGCCTGGATCCTGCTCAGCAGAATTTATATAGAGAAGTGATGTTGGAGAACTACAGCAACCTAGTCTTTGTGGGTGAGCATAACTTTCCTTCAAAATTCCTAATTATCACTATTTAGTTTTCTTCCCTTGAAGTATATCTTTGGGGAACTTCTCCACAAGAATGTGTTGCAGATTTATGCTTTCAATAAAAAAGATGGGGGTAGTTCTTGGTTCTGAGAAGAAAATGTTAATGATGTTTCCTTTCATCCTTAATGTTTTCCTTTGGTGGCATGATATATATCTTTCACTTGACATATGGTTGTCTTAGAGGAATGCAGTGATGTCAAATCCTGTGGCCCACATATAGTGGAGGACACAGTTGAGGTAGAGGAGGAAGTCTAAATTCAAAAAGGTTCAT
The DNA here is from genome assembly GCF_001458135.2 of Marmota marmota marmota. Classification (NCBI taxonomy): domain Eukaryota; kingdom Metazoa; phylum Chordata; class Mammalia; order Rodentia; family Sciuridae; genus Marmota; species Marmota marmota. Next base: position 15,258 of record NW_026008974.1, on the reverse strand, counting down.
TGAGACATTATCCAGCAGAAAATATTTTTGAGAAGCTTTGAATTCTTTCTCTTGTTATCATAGAAAATCCTGTCCTGTGTTTTGTGCTTTAAAATTATGTAGTATCCTGCTTTTCTTCCAGTAATGTCTCCATACATTCAAATTAACAACAAAACACTCCCCTTGCCTTGTGAGTGTCAATATTATCTGACAGCTCTTACATAATTAAAAAAAAATATTTTTAGTTGTTAATGAATTTCCTATTTATCCATATATGGTGCTGAGAATTGAACCCAGGGCCTCACACATGCTAGACAAGCTCTCTAACACTACTCTACAACTCCAGCCCTCCTTCCATTATTTGCAGGAAAGTTTTTCACATTTCTGGAGACCTCTAGGTTCACCCATTATAATACATTACTATCATAAGTCAGTTTCTCTAATCTTATTTGTACATTTTTTTTTCACTAAAATTTCCTTATCAGTGTTCTTTCTGATATGTGTAATGGATTTTCTGTGAAATTATCTGCCATGGAATGAATGTCAAGTTGAACAAAGACTGCTGTTTTGAGAGATTGTGTAAGTTTTATTTGAATTAGAGGATTTGTAAAATAATACATCTGTGGATATTTACAATTTGCTTGTTTTTTTTTTTTCTTTTTTAAATTGTGTACAGTAGGTTCCATGTTATAGACTGGGTTTCCTCATATCAGTTAATTGCTTCACAAACTAAGATATGTATTATTCTTGTTTGTATTGCCGAAAATATTATATGTGCTTTTGCTTGTATAAATATTAAGCCTCTTTTGTCCATGACTTTTGTATTTTATCTTGATTGGCTTTTCATTCTGCCCATGTATGTAGAAATTGAAGGTTTCTATGTATAAGTGTAATGGGGATTGATGGCAGTGATACTCTCATGCTGAACTACACCCCAAGCTCCTTTTCACTCATATTTGGAGAGGTTCTCACTAAGTTATTGAGGATGTCTTGAATTTGCAATTCACTTGCCTCAGACTTCCTACTAGCTGAGATTACATGCATGCCCATCATTTGTATATGGATGAGCTTGTTCTTATTTATAAGATAAAGACCACATTATTTGAAATGTAGCTTTGAGAAATGTTGCAATTCTCTTTATCTTTTAATTTTCATTGTAATCAAAACCACAAAATAAAACTTACTGTCTCCAAAATTTTAAATATACAGTTCAGTATCATTAATTCAAATTGTTATGCAATATATCTTTACAAAGTTTACATCTCAAAAAAATAAAGAATGCCTAGAAAGCAAGGGCTCATTTCTGTCTCCTCATCACAAAACTATTCTCTTTTGTTCAGAAAGCTTCTTTTTTAGTTTAGAGATGTCATGTTCGTAGAATTCTGCAGTATTCTTTTTGTGACATTTCAGTTAACCTAGTGTACATACATTTTGTAAAATATATAATTAGAATAAATTCTTTGATTTCAAAGTTCTATAGTTTCTATATTCCAATATGGTTCATCATTCTTTTCAAGGGATATTTGGTTTGCGTCCCCCATGATGGCTCTGTTGAATAACAATGTAACAACACTGGTGTGCAATGTTTTTAATTTGCTATTGATGTGAGGGCTTATTGCCACACTCACTAAGAACTCCGTCTACCTGACTCCATGTTTGCATTTACAATTGAATGCTGTAACTTTTAGTATTTTTTTTAGCAGGGAAATAGTCTTATTTGTATTTTGGGGGATATTCATACAATTTAAAGGATAGATTTCTCTGCAAAAAAATTAACTATGGGAGGTTGATGAATACTACATGGAGCCTCTAGTTAACTTTAAGTAGTATAAACATCTTTAAATTTAATCTTTCAATTTTGAACAACAGCATGCAAAAGAGTGTTCAATCAACTGACACATATTTAGGGGTTTTTTAAAATCCCTACCACTTTTGACTTCAAATATTTATTCCATGTTGGTTACAAAAAAAAACTATCACTTAAATATTTATTAACCTTTGTTTTAATATATAAAATTGATCTAACCAGCATAATATCCCACTTGTGATTAAGAACAGGGATTCTATAAGTCTATAGTAGTTTCAAAATATTTTCAAAGTCTTATGCTTTGCAATTACCATTTTGCTTCACTGTATTTCCCTTTTCAGTAAGTGGGGATTGATGTCTCTTAGTATCACAGTGATTCTTTGTTTTCATTCAACCCTCTCAGTGTTTTCTTTGTGTGTTTGGGAAATATGAAGTATGCAGCAAATGTATTTACTCTTAATTCAGAACCTAGGGAAAGGGTCCTTTTCTCTCTTTTGCCTCTTTTCAAAGTTTTTTTTTTTTAATTTAAAACGTCTTCTATGTCCTATAACTGTCTTAAACTATGTTTTGTGTACTATAATTTAGACAGCCCAGGTTTTGTTCAATCACTTTTGTATGTGTCATTATTATATCCTTTTGCTTTCAGTATGTGTGTGTTCTTAGATTTAGAGTATCCTGTAGACTACCTACAGTTGCAATATTTAGAGTTAATTCAGATATCCAAGTTTTGTTTTGATCAGAATTTTGTAATCTTGCATTTGCCAACAAAAAACTCTAAAAATGAAGAATCTCCTACTCATATTTTGTATGAGTACCAACTTGACTTCACTTTATTAAAAAACTGAATATATTTATGTGTCCTTTTAAAATTATATTATTGTTACAGTTATATATGCCTATTGACAGTATTGTTATGCTTTTTTCTTTCAAATTCTATTGCAAAATTACATGTTTGGAGACCTGTCATTACAATAAAATAGAATTGTTTTTTCCAAGAAATGTTTAAAATTTCATATGACTTATGATGTTGTGCACTTACATTTTATTATGAAGGATCACCTTTAGTACTTTTTGGAGAACAGATCCAGTGTTGATGAATAGTGTGTGTATTTTTATATGTTTAAAGTCTTAATTTTCCTTCTTTTTTGAAAGGTAGTTGCTGTGAATATAATGTCTTGGTTGATAATTTTATTCTTTCATCCCTTGAATATAGATAGACTCAAATTCCTTCCTGTGTTGTGAAGATTTGACTAAGGATTTCACAATTATATAGCTACACATTTCTAGGTGACCCATCTTTTTCTCTTGGATGCTCTCAGTATCCTGAGTTTTTAAACTTGGATTAAAACCTACTTTGAGTCTTTACAACTTGGAGAAAATTGAGATGCTTGGATGTTTCATTTTTCCTATTTTCTGAGATGTGTTTATTAGTACTGGAAAGAGAACTTAGGGGCGATTTAGCACTTTGCATTTTTTACTTTGTCTGGCCTTCAAATTTTGATCCTCTAGCTCAACCTCCTATGTTGCTATGTACAACCACCCCTGACTCTTTCAGACATTTTCTAAAGAAAGTCTTTAAACATACATTTTCTGCTTATTACTAGTAACAATTCTTGATTAATTTTTGTTCTGTTTTTTTGTGTGTTGGTTTATTTCAGTAAACTTCTTTTAAATGATAATTGACTATTCCCTTTGAGTAATTCATAACTTTGCTTACAGTTGATTTAGCCATGTTTTTTTTTTTCTGTTGGTAAGCAGGAACCCCTTTTTGAACAGTCCCCAAATATTCACATGTTTCATATTTTTATATTTTAATGAAACAGAAGAAAGTTGGTAGATTTTGAAAATATATTCTGAAGGAGGAAAATCTCTGTGTAACACAATGTATTTTTCTCTACTATGTTACTCTCCATAGTAATGTACTCATCTTGGATACTGTGAACACAAAATGATTAGGAAAATTTTCAAAGTAATTTTCTGTGTGTATTTTTATTTGATTTATATATTTTTACAGTAATGATAGACTTGGATTTAATAATCCACTCCCCTGCTGATGTTATTTTTTGGTGTAATTTCTTAGGTCTGCAAAATATACTCAGCCCAGTACAGTAAGTAAACATGTTTGTTATTTTTATTTATTACAGCCATGACTTCTCATCATCCTCGAGAAATTTTACCAGAGCAGGGAATAAAAGAGAGAGAGGGAAGATATGGAAAGTGTGACTTTGACTATTTACAACCAAGAAAACAATGGGTAAATATAGGTGAGAGTAAAGTTCAAAAATTGTATTATAATAGACAAAATCAATCAGTAGTCCCTATTTATGATAAAAATTTTATGGTCAAAAGACACAAGAGAAAATTAATATCTGAAACAAAAATTCAATGTATTCCAATTATTTTGAGGAGTTTTATATGTATTTTAAGAATAAATCTATAGCCATTTTTTAACTGAAAGGCAATGTGGAAAATTTGAAATCTAGTCCATGCATCAGTTTTTAACTTGGCCAATTATAAAAGTAGCACTGAGTTAAAATTCCAGTCAAACATTTGCACAGAAAAGATGTTTCTAAAAGTGAACCTTTTGGGAGTTTCTTTATAAAATGTCCATTTTTCTGAAACAAAAGATTAATTTCTCCTTGTTCCCAAATGGACAATATTAAAAATTGTAGAAAAGTTTCTACTTCCACACTATTGTTCATTGACAATTCTGATACAGATTTCTGGAAAGTGCACTATATAGATAATGCTATTAGTAACACAATAAGCCATGTCTATACCCTGAGTAATGACCAGTATATTTACATTGGTGATAACAATTATGACTATAGAGAACTCCTAGTCCTTTTCTAAAGGAAATTTACCAAGATGAAAAATGTAGGAAAGTCTTGCTTCAGTGATCAAAAACTAGTATTCATTAAAATATTCATAGCCAAGACAAAAACCTGCAAGTGTAGATATGTGAAAGGGCTCTTAACCACAGTGCAGAGCTTTCTTAATACAAGAGAATTTATAGAGAAAGACAGCCCTATAAGTATAGAAGATATTGAGCAAGCAAATGCTTTGATATATTTTTTCAACACAGCAGATACTATGACAGTGATAAATTCTACAAATTTAAAGAATGTGAAAAAACTTTTAGTGAAAAGTTACAACTTGTTAAGTATCAGAGGATTTATACTGAAGGAGAGACCTGTAAATGTAAAAAGTGTGGGAAAGCCTTAAAAAGTTTTTCAACCCTTACTCAACACCAAAAAATTTATTCTGCAGAGAAGACCTACCAATGTGAAGAATGCAATGCACTCAAGAACTTTACTCAACATCACAGTGTTCATACAGAAGATATGCCATGCAAATGCAAAGAATGTGACAAAACTTCTAATAAAAGCTCAAATCTTATTTGTCACCAGTGGACACACCCTGGAGTGATGCCCTACATATGTAAACAATTTTGAAAGGTTTCAGTCAAAAACCAAGCCTTAAAGATTACCAGAGAGTTCATACTAGAGAGAAGCCATACAAATGTAAAGTGTGTGGCATGAGTTTTAATAGAAACTCAAATCTTGATCGCCACAACAGGATTCATACTGGAGAGAAGCCCTACAAATGTAAAGTGTGTGGCAAGAGTTTCAGTCAAAAATCATCACTTACTGAGCACCAGCGAATCCACACTGGAGAGAAGCCCTATAAATGTAAAGAGTATGGCAAAGTTTTTAATAGCCTCTCACAGCATAATTGTCACAAAAGGATTCATACTGGAGAGAAGCCCTACAAATGTAAAGTGTGTGGCAAGAGTTTTAATAAAAACTCACATCTCTCTTGCCACAACAGGATTCATACTGGAGAGAAGCCCTACAAATGTAAAGTGTGTGGCAAGAGTTTCAGTCAGAAATCATCACTTGCTCAGCACCAGCGAATCCACACTGGAGAGAAGCCCTACAAATGTAAAGAATGTGGCAAAAGTTTTAATCAAAAATAGTACTTACTCAGCACCTGAGAATCCACACTGCAGAGAAGCCCTACAATTGTAGAGAATGTGGCAAAGATTTTAATCAACAATCATCACTTACTCGACACCAGATAATCCATACTAGAGAATAGTCCTAAAAATGTGAAGAATGGCAAAGCTTTTAATATTGAAGATCACATCTTACTAAACATTATAGATTTTACACTGGAGAGAAGTTTTACAATGAAAACATTGCATCAGTGTCTTTAAGGATGAATCAACCCTTATTTCACAGTAGTTCAACACTATTTCACACCAGAGACATGATAGCACAGAAATTATATAAATGTAAAATAGGTGACAGAGTCTCCAATAGTTGTTCACACCCTACTCAGCACCTCAGAATTCATACGAGTGAGAGGACATGTGGAAAAATTTTTGCAAAGCTTTGGCCATTGATCAAACATTTTTAAAACACTGGAGGATTTTTAGCATATAGAAACCCAAAGAATGTGTCCAAGACTGTATTCAAATTTCCTACATTTTTAAATTTCTGACCTCATATCTGTAGCAAATTTGGAGTAGCATTTATCCAAAGTGTGTACCTTAGATAACAGCAAAATATTTACAAAAACACCTTGACAAATATAAAGATTGTAGTAAGTTTTTTATGTATAGCCCATCCCTTGAAGTATTTGGGACCTAGGTGGAAAAAAATCATTTAAATGTAGAAAATGGGTAATTGTTTTTGACATTTGCTGAAAATTTTCCTAACATCTTTAGCTGATATTGTAGAAATAAGGAAATACAAGTATAGAATTGTGCATCCCTAAAAGGATATAATTTTAGTATAAATCAACAATTACTTAAGAGTCTCATTTTTCATAACTGGAGAAATAATAATACTCAGAGTTGATTATTTCAGAAATCTCTTAAGATTTATATGAAATTTAAAATTTAAAATTTTCAGTGCCCTTTAAACTTAGGGGCACTTAATCAGTAAATCACATCCTCAGATTTTTTTTTCTTTTTTATTTAGAGATATGGTTTGCTAAGTTGCATAGGGCCTCACTAAGTTATGGAGAATGACTGAACTTGCAAAGCTTCTTATGTCCCTAGGGTCACAGCATGGTCCACCCTGTGTTTTTACTTATATTTCATTACAGATGCAATTTGTTGCTAAATAAAGTGTGAATTTCTTAATGTTAACCTTGTCATGCATTTAATGATGTTATTAGGTCACACATCTCCCACTATTCACTTTGCTAATGGATCGATGCAATAGTAAAACATTCTATTGGGTAAATAATGCTATAATGTCTTCATTAATTATTTCATATGTTTAATCAAGTATTATTTGGAGAATATTATTTATGTAAATTATATACTCTTGTTTATAATTATGGGAAAATTAAGAGAGTTATAGGAAGGACCTAGGGATACTAAAATAATGCCCAGATATCCGTAGTTTGAATTATGAGTTTAACATTTCACCTTATAGAGTAGCAGTACACCCTAAGGGATCTACAACTCTGGAGAGTTATACAAGCTCCCAATCAGGGAGAGGAGAAAGACCCAAGAGACTAGGAGCCAACATGCAAATGCAATGATAGAAAATTAACTATTTGATTTTAGTAAATCAAGGAAATAAACATGCATAATTATATTCTCAGAAAAATATAATCCATGATTACCTAAAACTTATTCTCATTTTTTTATATCTTATTCTCATTTTTTTCTAAATATCATTTGCTCGTTCAGGACATTTTTCTGCTCTAAACACTTTTTGTCTTGAGGTTGGTTACTCTTTTAGTTTTGCTTCTTCTGAAGTTTACAGACAGTACCTGACTTTCCTTCACATCCTTTCATTCATTCAGCTGCACCAATTCTTTATATCTGCTATACACATCAGCAGGCCAAATATAGTTATAAAAAGAAAGATGTTTTAGAGGGTCAAAACCTAGGCTTATGGGCTAGGTAAGATTAGGAAACTATCTGTGCCAGGTGTGGTGTCACACATTTCTAAACCCAGTGACTCAGGAGGCAAAGGCACAAGAATCACAAAATTGAGGCTAGCCTCTGCAACTTAGTAAGACTCTTTCTCAAAATAAAAAAAATCAGGGATGTAGATATAGAATTCCCTGGGTTCAATTTCAGTACCATGAGAGGTGAGTGAAGCAAACAAACAAAAACTAGAAAACACTTACAGATTTAAACAGAGTTATTCCAATATAAAATAACCAGGATATTTAAAAAGAATAAAAGATTCTTCTCTTACCTCAGAGTTTTAATGAAAATCATAATCTTAGGACAGTAATGTTGTAAGAGCCCAAGAATGCAAATGAGAACAGCTATAAGGTGGGTATGAGGATTCAGTTACTACCTCTCCTACATGAACTACATAAGAAATGCTAAGCCTTTCCCTTTCCAGAGGGAGAAGAGGAACCTTGAGAGAATTAGACCTCTCCCTCTTTGTGTATACATAACATACATTGAAATGTGACTCTCAGGGCTAAATCCTTTGATCAAGATGTTAAGACTAAGAGATTCCAGCATTTGAGTGTGTGTCTGATATAGGGTAAGACATACTAAATCTTGCCACACTAACTTGAAGACTCCCTTTTTCTATTATTCCTTCTTTCCATCCTTGTCATTTTATCACTGTTTCTTCAACTTTAATTCCCCTGTTCCATGTAACCTAACATGTTCACAATTTTCAGACATTAGGCACTTATGTTTTTGGGAAACCATTTCACTGTTTACTCACTCACTTAACAAAAGAGCAACCCTTACAACTGCTGAGTCCTCTTCTGTTGTTCAGTTATACAACTCCCTATATACTCCAAAAAATTATTTTTACAAAATATAACCAAACCCAACACTGTGACTCCTAGATAAGAGCATGCCTGATGCAATGGGAGTCCCTGAGCTGGACCTATTGCCTCACATGTTTTAAAGGTTTGTAAAAAAAAAAAAAAAAAACTTTAAATTTTATTAACATGACAAAATTAACCTAGATACCTTTGCTTACTTTGGATTCAATACATACAATTCTCTAAACATTCACTAAGCAATATATATTTCAAATTTCAAATGTCCAAAATAAACTACATACACAACCATCAACACACACACACACACACACACACACACACACACACACACACTTGCATCTCAAAATAAGTAAGTAAGTAAATAAATAAATAAATATAAAAAGGGTCTCATCATTTCAGGAAAAGATCTATCCTATCGGTTGATCAGGCCAGAAATCCTAAGTGTTATCCATGGCTGCTTGCCATTACCATATCAAAAAATATTATTGATTCTAGTTTTGAATTATAGCAATAACTGACACTGCTACACAAACTGAGGTTAGTCTAAATATAACCTACATGGCAAGCATAAAAATGTTTTATTTTGCACAATGAACTTTTGGTCAAATGTTTCAGATTTTTTAAAGAAACATCTGGTGGTGCAGAACACAGCTGAAGCCATCTGATTTTTGCCTGCAAACCATTTGGGCAGCAGTAAAAGTAAAATGCCTTTCCATCTTTAGCCAAAACTGGAAATTATTTTTTTTTTCAAATTGAAAGCCAATCTTCTACACAAAAGAAGAAAAAGAAAACAATATGAGAAAAAATTATCAAGAGCATGAAAAAAGTTTAGCAAGTAAATTGTAAAGAAGAATTAGGCTGATGCAGAAGAGAGCATGGTGTGTAGACCAGGGTTGGAATCCTAGCTCATCATTTGTGCCCTTGGGTAAGTTATCAGCTCTAATCTGCAGTTGTGAGGATTGTAAGGGAAACTAATTATACTTGCCTCAGAATCCAATTGGAGGAATTAAAAAAGATATGTTTCAAGAGGTCCTCAATATATAATAGCCACTAAAACTATTAGTAGGCTATTATAGTAATTTTTCAAGTTGGAAAATAAGACTTACTGTTTCTCTTCAAACTGAAAAAAAATTACCTGTAAGCATAAAAGCTCAACATGAGATAACATTAACAAGTAGTAGGAGTGGAGAAGAGGTTCCTCTACCTTGATAAAAATCTCTCACTCCTGGTGTGTCTGTGAACTGGCTGAGGAAATTTAAAGCTGATGCAATGTTTCAATGTGTATGAGGCTGCCAGACAAATATTCCTATTGCCATCCAATGGAGCTGGTTGACGTATGCTGTGTTCACAACTCTATTTCAAAAAGTAAGAAAATGGTAAAAGAAGCACATAAGACAAAAAAGTACCATTATACACTTTGGGATGGCTCTCCAACCTTTAGTTTCCATGGAAAGAGTGAGAGCCACTGGAATTTTTTATTCTTATATAGGGGACACACAAGGGGGAAGTTCCATGGAACATTTTATCCCAAAAACTGAAAAGGAATAGGATTCCTAAGGAACAGGAGTGTGTAACTCAACCTCACTGAGTGATTCCCAAAATTGGAACCACACCTCATTTTTCGAGTGAGGGTAAAAGTCAAATATATTGTGGGGTGCAATAATCATTCAGTACCCCTTACTCAGAACTTAAATTTTTGTACTTTCCAGAGTGGTTACCAACATATTTCAGGCTAAAAAGCACCTCTGATGGTACAGAACACATCTGATGACATATGATTTTTCCTGTCAACAATATGGGCAGGAGCAATGCAGGACTGTCTTTCCATCTTCAATTAAAAGTAGAATTTCATTAGAAACAAAAAGCTATACGTCTTTGAGTAACACATAAACTTGTAAAAAAAAATGTCATGCATATACTGATTTATAATATCTTACACAGCTAGCCATGGTGGAACATGCCTTTAATCCCAGTGGCTCAGGAGGCTGAGATAGGAGGATCACAATTTCAATGTCAGCCTCAGGAATTACAAGGCACTGAGCAACTCAGTGAGACCCTATCTCTATATAAAATACAAAAATGGGGTCAGTTGTAACTCAGTGATTAAGTGCCCCTGAGTTCAATCTCCAGTAACTCTGAGTGGTATTTGCCAGAACATTTCTATAAAACTCTGCACTGCCATTTGCTCAGCCTAACAATTTTCTAAGGCAATGAGATATTGAGTCTGTCTGTCTTTCTTTTTTTGTTTCACCCAAACAAAAAAGGCATCTCTTATGATTGAATTTGATATAAAGTGTATATCTAAATTACTTTTCATAAAAAATAAAAAGTGATAGCACTTATCACACTTTCTAAGGTAATTAGTACTTTTAAAAGTTTTAAATATGACTTTTACATATATTTCAGGCTTATTTTCCTGTTTCAATAACTAAAATGGAAATATTTGCTAAATATGCTTAAAAATACTCTAGATTCAAACAGTATTTGAAGGCCAAGGTGGACAAATGACCAAACTGGGCATAAAGAGGAGATTCCATTTGTGATCCGTTAGGGGAGAAAAAAAGTTGATGCCACAGTTACTTTCATAATTTTAATAAAACCTATTCAGAAAATTGTCTTAGGGATATCTGCTTTCAACAATAAAACACAACAAAATCTACTTACATAAAAATTCTTCACCTAAGTGAAGCCACTTGGCTGCATAAATATATTTTAATCCAAGCTTTCATGATTCTTTGGAAAATTATTATTTTTAAAACCTTTATATTCAGAATATTGTCTTTAGATTAAAAATACAATCTTTTAAAATGTATACCAAATATTCTTGTTAACAACTTAAATCTTGAAATAAAGAAAACCTGTCTGGCATTATAAAAATATCTTGAATTAGAGATACACAAGAAAAACTTGAAATAATGCTTAACCAATCACAAAGTGACTATTCTGTAATAGATTACCTCTAATTAGACATAAATAAATAAAATTGATAAAAGAATAAAGAAAAATAAGCAGTGATTACTGATTTATCATTAGAGAAAGTAATATCAAACACAGCTCAATAAAAAAACGAGGGAAAGCCCACAGCTGTACTAGTAAACAACAGGCCTGGCCATATTAATACTAGAAGCTAGACAGAATTCAGGGGTAAGAGCGACACCTAAACATCTATTGAAGAATGGAACTATGAGCTGCAAAGAATAATGTTACATGGGCACTGGCTGAAAAATAACCAAGCTATTCTCAAATTAGCTCTTCATTAAAGACTGAGTTAGGACTCTTAAATGAGGATATTCTTTTCAAATTATTGGTAATTTTAATTGGTTCACTTAATATGCAAATAGTGCCAGGAGGTATAATCAATTGTATTTGAAGCTTTAATGTTTAGAGTAACCTACTTTCTAAGGACACAGAGAAGCCCAGAAAAATGTCTTGCAAACAAGGAGACAGAAGATGGCAATCGACATCTCAAAGAGTGGGTCTCAAAGGAAATCATTCCAGCAAGTATCTTGATGTAAAAATTCAAGAATTAGGACAAATAAATATCTGTGTAATTCAGTCTATTCATTGTCTTATGAGATCCCTGTGACACTGATGCAGCCCATTAGGATACACATATACTGTCCCTGCCCCTTGGTTGAATGAATGTACAATTGGATCAAATCACATTCCAACAGCATTGAAAGGCTGACCTGCTGCAACAATAAATAAATAAATAAATTTCTTACTAGAATATTCTAAAGGCATTCAAGGACATAGCTTCTTACCAGATGGGGCTATAGAGACTTGTTTTCTGGTATGGCACATCCCTAAAACAATATAGACTACATTTACCTCCTTTGTTTATGTAACTCCCACTTCTCTTTGTGTCAAAACTTTCTTAGTAAGGATGTTCATATATAAGTCTCCTAAAGGACTAGAAGGCCAGTGGAGTTGACTGGTACATGGGCTACCTGGGGCAGGCAGTTAAAACAAAAACAGTAGCAACAGAAAAGAAATATAAGTGCCCAATAAACACTGACAACAAAGTGAAAATGATTTCTCTGTTATTTCTCCACGTATATAACCTGAAGATTTACATGTATTATGTTGTCAGGGAGAATAATACAATCTAGAATTCTTTTGGAATGGCCATGTAGATGATTCAAGTGGTGAAATTCTTAGAGTTTAGGAGATTCCTCATCTTGGGTATTTGTTCTGCATATTCTGGCCATCTCCAGCTTTTTTTTCTCTTGAAGAGACAATTTTCCAGAAGGCTTAGCTAACCTTACAACACAGATATCACTGTGAGTTTTCTGGTGCATTTCCTCTTTCCCCAGGAGACAGAATTAACAAGTAGCTTTACTATGGTCTACAAGGAGCTTGGCAAAAATTTTGATTTACATGTAGGACAATAATTAATACTGGCTGTTTCCAAAGATGACATTCCCACTGAAAAATTTCATACACAGATTAGAAATAGATGAAATATATGCATAGACCTCCACACATTGGATTACAGAATAAGGTCTTTGGATAGTAATTTTAGTAAAAAAACTAGAATCCAATATTTAAATATCCACCTTACCACCCATGTCCTGATATAACCTAATTCTGCCATTGAAGGTGCCCCTCAATTACTTCCCTACCCCCCCCCACACACACACAGAAGGGGAATGTCAAAAAAACATTCCAGCTCTGATCCCAGATGAGGACTTGCCTGGATTGGTCTTCTCTAAACTGCTCTCTTTTACCCATAAATGCCTTCTGATAAATAGTCATAGGTCCTGGTGTGAAGGCTGAGCCAACATGCAAATATGCTCTGGACATATTTGTGCCTAGAACCCTGGAAGGTTTGAATACATCATGAAAACATCTCTTTATCGTGTGCATCTCCCTTTAAATTAGATGAATAATGCACCCTCTATGGAATGTGTGTGCCTGGTTACCAGAGTTCTAAGTTCCATTTGGTTCTAATGCTAAAAAATTGAGGTTGATTACAAAGCTTCATTACCTGGGCCACTTCCTATAATAAGACTATCACAAAGCATTCTTTGGAGTGCTGACTTTTTATCTTTTATATATTTAAACATATGCAAATGAATATGGCCTTTCAGTTTGTTGGAAAGTTGTCAATACATCTTGTAAAAGTACTGGAAGGCCAGTAGAGTTGACTGATACATGGGCTACTTGGGGCAGGTAGCTAAAACAAAACCAGTAGAAACAGAAAAGAAATATTCAGTGCCAAATAAACACATTGCCTTTTGCCCACATTGGTGAGTGCTTCCAGCAGGCTTGACAGGTGCCCTGTAGTAGACTTGGATGCGGATGTCCGCATTAGAGCCTGATTTTTCTCTAAGTGGTTTAATCTGGAGGCAGAATAAGAAGATTAGCACAGAAGAGACATCAGAGAGCACAGACATGTGTAAAATCCAGCTGTCCCTGGGCTCCCTTGGTCACTGGTGAGACATTTTTTGAAAGAAATACCTATGGTGGCCACATGATGGCAGCTTTCCACAGAACAAGGCAAACCTGGGTAATCTTTCCGGCTCCCGCCACTTACCTGGATCCTGGGACCTGGGTGCTTACCTGCCTTCCTACAACAGTCAAAAAAGCCCTGCCAAGGGGTGCATCCTTAATTGCAGCTGGACACTCTGTACTTTACAAAGAAAAAAAAAAAACAGCATTACTTACTTCTCACCTCTGCCTGCTTGTTTTGATACGATTCAAAAGAGCTCTGTATCTTGCTCCCCAAATATCAGGGGTGCAAAAAGTCATATAATACAGAGGAGACTTATTGTTAAAAGAGGGTCAAGGATTTCTTTCTTCAAGGAAAAAACATTTGTTTTTCATTGTAAATCCAGGAAACTAATTCCAGATTTTTATAATTCTATATATATATCTCCAAGTATGTGCCATTAAATAAATATATAATCAAGCACCTTGCTCCTCTCTGCCCTAGTTAAACATGGGGGACCTTGAGATTATCTTCTCATTTGGATCCCTTCACCTGTATATCAATGCAGAAGGGGTGCAGTCCCTTCTTCTTCTCTTTTCAGGCCTGAATACCTTTGGCAGACTCCACATAGGGAGAGATTCAAAAAATTCTGAAATAAACCTAAAGACATTTAATCATCAGACTTTTATTCTATCAATTTTGTTTCATGTTCCTATTCCCTATTTTTAAATTTATTTTAGTTGTTATTCTTAAGTTTAATGGCATAGAATCCATTTTGATAAAATTATACAAGCATAGAAACTCTTATTTATAATTCATAATTATTTTGAGCTGGGAATATAGTACATTGGTAAAGTGCTTGCCTCACACGTAAAGATCTGGTTCAATCCTCAGCACCAGAAAAATAAATAATGATATTTTGTCCAGTTAAAACAATAATTCATAATTATTCTAATTATTCATTCTAATGTCTTTCCTATTCCTATCTATTCTACCTTTCTTGAAGGTTTCTTTGGATAATCTACTGAACTTCTCCCCTTTTCCTCTCTCATTTATTGTGGTTTAGCCTCCACATATCAGCAAAAACATTCCACCTATGTTTTTTTTTTCTTGTTTCACTCACAATGAGAGTCTCCATATCCATTTAATTACTGGGATATGTAATAGAGTCATTCTTCTTTATGGGTGAGTAATATTTTATTGTTTATATATACAACAATTTCTCTATCCATTTATCAGTTGATGAGCATCTAAC
>NW_026008973.1:0-3472 GCF_001458135.2 Marmota marmota marmota | reverse complement strand
GGAATATGGTTAGGTCTAGGCCAAGGTTTAGCATTAGGGTTAGGGTTATGCTTAGGGTAATGGATAGGGTTAGAGTTAGGGGTACGGCTAAGGTTATTGTTACGATTATTGATAGGGTTGGTCTTAGAGTTAGAGTTAGGGTTAAATCTAGTGTGATGGCGAGGATTATAGTTATGACTAGTCATAGGGTTAGGGTTAGGGGTAAATCTAGGCATAGTGCTTGGAATAAGGGCAGGTTTTGGGTTAAGTTAAGGCTAGGTTTAGGGTAATGACTAATGTAAGTACCAGGGTGGCAATTATGGCTAATTTTAGGGTTAGAGTTAGGGCTAGGTCTATTGTTAGGTTTAGTATAGGGTTAGGATGATGTTTAGAGCTAGGTTTAGTGTTAAGGTCAGAGTAACGGTCAGGGTTACTTTTAGGATTTTGCTTAAATCTCAAACTATGTCTAGAGTTATGGCTAAGTGTAGGGTTAGGGTTTAATTTATATTAAAGTTTAGGGTTAGGTCTATGGCTTGGTTTTGTTTTAGGGCTAGGGTTAGTGCTATTTTTAGGATTAGTCTTAAGGTTAGGGCTAGGGTTAGGATTAGGTTTAAGCTAAGAGTTAGGGTTAGATTTAGAGTTAGGGTTAGATCTACGATTGCTGCTAGGGCTATGAACAGGGCTAGTTCTAGACTTATGGTTTGGGCTAGGATTAGGGTTCCAGTAAAGTATAGGGTTAGAACTAGGGTTAGGACTAAGGTGAGAGTTAGAGTTAGACTTTGAGCTAGGTTTAGGGATAAGGTTAGGGATAGGGCTAAATTAGGTCTAAGATTAGGGTTAGTGTTAGAGTTAGGCCTAGGTTTATGATTAGGGTTATAATTAAGGCTATGTTTAGGGCTAGGATAAGGGCTAGGGTTTTTGATAGGGTTAGGGTTGGTATCATGGCTAAGGCTAATATCAGGTCTAGGGTTTTGCTTAGGGATACTTTTATGGTTAGATTTATGGCTAGGTCTAGTGTAAGGGTTAGGTATAGGGTAAGAGTCAGGTTTAGATCTAGGGGAATTATTATGGTCAGTTTCAGTGTTAGGGTTTGGTTTAGGTTTGAGTTTAGGTTTCGGGCTCAAATCAGCATTAGGGTTAGGATTAGGGTAATGATTGGATTAGGCCTATGGTTCAGGGTAGGTTTAGGGTAATTGATAAGTTTGGTGATAGTGATATGTTTAGGGTTAGGCCTAGGGTTAGCATTAGGGTAAGGTTTACATTTAGGGTAATGATACAGTTAGACTTAAGGTTAGGGCTAGGGTTATGTTTAGTATTAGGTCTTGATTTAGGGTTAGGGTGAGTGTTAGAACTAGGGTTTGTTTAGGTTATGTTTAGTATAAGGGTTAAGTTCTAAGTTATGGGTAGGGCTAGGCTGAAAGTCAGGTTCAAGATTAGGTCTAGGGATAGGATTACGGTATGTTTTGGGTTAGGGTTATGGTTATGATTAGACCTAAGATTTTGGTAATTCAGTGAAGGGGTCAGGGTTAGTGTTAGGGATTTGGATAGGGTTAGATCTAGAATGGGGGCAAGTGTAAGGGCTATTAATAGGGTTAGTGTTTTGGTTAGCCTAAGGATTAGGGATGGGTCTAATGTTATCCTTAGGTTTAGGGTTTTGCTTAGCGTAAGGGATTGGTTTAGAGCTAGGGTTAGGGCTATGGTTATGGTTAGAGTTAGGGTTAAAGCTAGGTTTAGGGCTCGGATTAGGCCTATTAGGTCTTGTGTAAGGTTTAGGGGTAGGGATATGACAATGGCTAATGTATGAACTAGGATTACCATTAGGGTTAGTTTTAGTGTTAGGGTATGGGCTAGGTTTAGTGTTAGAGTTAGGTTTAAGTTTAGGGTGATATTTATAGATAGGTTTTGTGTTAAGTTAGGAGTCAGGGTAAGGCTTTGTTTTACAGTTAGATTTAGAACTCGAATTAGGGCTAAGGTTACTGTTGGGGTTCAGTTTAAGGTGAGGGCGGTGTTTAGAGCTAGGGTGAGTGTTAGGACATGAGTCAGGGTCAGGTGTGGTGAGCCGCCTCTGCCATTTCTGCAGACTATGGTCGCCATTACAAGATGGCGCTGGCTCCACTGTGGTCTGTGACAAACAACTCCTAATTTGGGAGAGTTGGCGCATGACTTTTCATCACCCTATGAGAAAGCTCCACGTGGCAGCTTTGCATTGGGGCTTGAGATGCTTTATTAAGGCTGGGAGGGGCATCCGGGAGAGAGAAGAAGAACTATCAAGGGCCTGAATAAACTGCTGAAAGAAGATTCCTGAGTTGTGTCTTCCTTGCGGGCAAGGGGTCGCGACAGTCAGGGTTGATTTTAAAGTTAGGGTTAGGACTCGAATTAGGGGTAGGGTTAGGTCTAGTTGTGGTGTTAGGATTTAATTTAAGGTTTAGGGTTAGGGCTAATGCTCATTTTGTTGTTGTTGTTTTGTTTTGGTTTGGTTTTTTTAGTCCTATGGTTAGGGTTAGGGCTAGTGTTAGTGTGAGCCTTATGCTTAGGTTTAGGGTTAAATATGGAATTAGGGTTAAACCTAGGGTTATGGCTAGAACTAAGTATAGAGCAAGGATTATGGCTAGGTTTAGGGTTATGGTAAGGGATAGAGCTTGAAATAGGGCTAGGGCTAGGGTGAGAGTTAGTCTTAGGGCTAGGGTTTGGGTTAGGGTTAGAGATAGGGATAATTAGGGCTACTATTAGCACTAGGTTTAGTGTTTATTTTAAGCCTAGGGTTAGGGTTAGAGTTAGAGTTATGGTTAGGGTTAGGGTGAGGGTTAGAGTTTAGGTTTAGTGTTAGGGAAAAGTTTAAGGTAAGGGATGGCTTTATAGCTAGGTTTGGATGTAGGGTGAGGGTTAGAATTAGGGTGAGGGCTGTGGTTAGTGTTAAGGTTATGATTAAGGCTAAGTTTAGGTCTAGGATGTGGGCTAAGGTTTTTTTTTTTTTTTAGGGTTAGGGCTGGGACTAGTGCTAGGGCTAATTTCAGGTCCAGAATTAAGGTTAAATGTACTTTTAGGATTAGGATTATGGGTATTTCTAGTGTAAGTGTTTGGTTTAGGGTTAGCGTGAGGTTTAGAACTAGAGTTATTTTTAGGGTCAAGTTATGGGTTAGCGTTTGGGACAGGTTAAGGTTTAAATGTATGGCTTGAATTAGCATTACTGTTAGGGTTATGGTTATGGTAATGAATAGAGTATGAAATTAGTTTAGGGCGAGGGTTATGTTTATGATTAGGGCTACGTTTTGGGTTAAGTTTGTGTAGGGTAAGTTTTATGGCTAATGTAAGTACTAGGGTTATGATTATGGCTAATTTTAGTGTTTTAGGGCTAGGTTTACTGTTAGGTTTAGGTTTAGGTTTAGGGTGATGTTTTGACATCAAGTTAGTATTATGGTCAGAGTAAGGGTCAGAGTTAGTTTAGAGTTTGACTTAAAACTTGAATTAAGGCTGGGGTTAGGGCTAGGTGTAC
>NW_026008972.1:0-3472 GCF_001458135.2 Marmota marmota marmota | reverse complement strand
TTTTTTTGAAGTTGATAGATTAAAATAAAGGTAATTTCCATAAAAAATTGTTTTGATGCAGGATCTAAGTTGCTCAGGCTGCCTCAAACATTGAGTCCTTAGCCTCCCAATTAACAGATTACAGTTGTGCACTACTATACCCAGTCTGAAGGATGGCTTTGATGTTTTTAATATTCTTGGTTGCCATTTTTTAATTTCAGAACTTTGAATATGTCATCCCATTCTCTCTTATCCTGTAAGGTTTCTGCTGAGAAGTTTTATTAGTCTGAGGAGGGTTGTCTTAAATGTGACATGATATTTTCTTTTACTGTTTTTAGAATTCTGTCTTTGTCTTGAACCTTTGGCTGTTTGATTGTAATATACTGCATTGAGGACTTTTTTATTTTGATAAAATATATTTGGGGTCCGTTGAGCATTGTGGATCTGGATGTCTATACTTTTTCCAAGCTTAGGGTCATTTTCAGCTATTATTTAATTGAATATGTTTTTATGCCTTTTCATTCCCTTTACCTTCTAGAACTCCTATAACTTGAATATTTATTTTTTATGGTTGTTCTCAAAGTCTCAGAGGCCTTGTGCATTATTTTTTCATGTTTAACTGGGATATTTCAAAAGACTTGTTTTCAAGTTCAGAAATTCTTTCTTCTACTTGAACTAGTCTGTTGTTGGGGCTCCCTACTATAATTTTTATATAACTTATTGAGTTCTCCAGTCCCAAATATTCTTTTTGGTTCTTTTGCATGGTTTCTGTCTCTTTGATGAAGTTTTCATTCATATCATGAATTAAAGTTTTCCCAATTTCATTGAATATTCCATCTTTATTTTCTTTTATCAGGCATTTTGCTGATATCCTTTTCTCTGTGGTTTGTTATTGGAGAGTTCACTTTGTTCTTTGGATACATCATAGTACCTTGCTGTTTCATACTTCTTGTGTCCCTATATTGATGTATGTGCATCTGCCAGATGAGTTGTCTCCACCAATTTTATAAGGTGTTTTTCCAAAGAAATCATAGCAAATATCTTTCTCCTAAAGATGTATCTTAGTATATGTGGGTTGGTAGGCTATTAGTGACTTTGATTCCAGTTGGGTACCATACTATCATCTCCTTATTGCTTTTTTTGGTGTAATTGATAGCTTTGGGCACAGTGTATTTGGTAGTGGGGTAGGAAAGCCCACTGTCTCTGAAGTTGGTTTGGGGTGAGGGCACTCCAGTGTCCCAGGCAGGTGTGTTGCACATAGCAGTGTTGTGGGGCACCCACTGTTGCTCAGGCAATGAAGTAGTGGTACTGCAATGTGGAGCATGATGGATTTTTTCTCATTCACTGCTGGGACAAGCTTTGCAGTTAATGTGTGCCTCTGGTAGTACTGGGGTGTGGAGAGCAGGGATATGTCCCCAGAATCCATAGGAGTAGCATCAGTGGTGGTAGGGGCTTCCAGCAATGGCAGTGGTGACCCCAGGGTTACAGATCACAAGTCATTTTTAGTATTTTTAATGGGGCTACTAGTAAATTTTAAATTACATATGAGGCATGTACTATGTTTCTATCAGATTGTGATATTATAGAGCTGTTAGGCCATTTTTCTTATTATTTCATCCCTTCTACTTAGATTTTCTAGGAAGGATTCAATTTTGAATATTTCCTGTATATCCCTAAATTTTCATAAAAATTTCATACTTATTCAGTAATACATTTGATTGAATGGTTTGGAAAATATGATATGATTGAAGTTTCTATCCCCTCCTAGTGTTTTTTTGTTTGTTTTATTTTGTTTTTGTTTGTTGGTTTTTGCAGTACTGAGGAACAAAACCCAGTACCTCAGATCTTGTACATGCTGGGCAAGCACTCTATTGTTAAGCTACATGCCCAGCTACATTCCTACTGTTTTCTTTCTTTTTAAAATTTTTAAATTTGTTTTAATTAGTTACACATGACAGTACAACGACCTTGGCATATCATACCTTTGAATCAAATTCCTACTGTTTTCTAATGTACTTTGCATCTGGAGTCTCCTTGTTTATTTTCCAAAGCCTACATATGTTTGTGTGTTCAATTCAGGTGACCTACCTTTCCATTTCCATGCATTCCGTGACTACCTGCCATGGGTTGTCGTTTCCTATCTCTCCATTCCCAGAACACTCAGAGTGAGTTGCCATGAACTCAAACTCATTACTTGCATTGCTTTGTATTATTCTGACTTCTTACACATGAATCTTCCTCTCCTTTCCAGAAATTTAAGTCTCTTAAATCACAGAATCAATGATCATGCTTTCTCCCTCCTTTGACACACTCATCAAATCAATTTTTTTTCTTTCAGCAGCAAAAAGGCTCAATAAAGACCACTTGATTAATAATAGGGAAAATTCAAAGTAGTTGAAGTATACCCCAATTGAGTCACTAAATATTATATTTGTCAATGTTAATGAATTTAAAGTATATATTCATGTATATTTGTGAAAATGTACAGTAGTGGGAAAAGCAATTGTTATGAAGTCAGCAAACTAAAACTTTTATTCCAATTCTTTTTTAAATATACTTTTTAATTGTAGATGGACACAATACCTTTATTTTATTTATTTATTTTTTTATGTGGTGCTGAGGATCAAACCCAGGGCCTCTCACTTGCTAGGCAAACGCTGTACCACAGAGCTACATCCCCAGCTCCTTATTCTAATTCTTTATCTCTGTTGTATGACCTGAGGAATGTGCACTTCACCTTTCTTGGACTTTCTTCATCTAGAAGAAAGAATAGATAACACCTGATATACGTTGCAAAATCACATATTTTATAAGTCTATGATGAAAATCTTTCTCAAGTCCTTTATATACTATCCTGAATTTTAAAAAATAAAACATGTGGAACAGAATTCACATTTTTAAAAATGTCATAGACATTATTAGTAATGTTAATTATTATGCACTGACATGGTAATGCAGCTAAGAGGTTATTGTGACGTGCGTAGCGGCTTACTCTCTAGAGCATGTGTTTCTTTAAAATTAATATCTGTTCTTTAATTTTCTCTTAATGTCAGACTATTAGCTATTGCTTCTTACTGATGATACCACTTCTCACTCCTGCCAATACCTTTTTTTTCCTGTCCTACCTAATTTGAGACTTGTAGGCTTATTTAACTTATATCTGAATTTGATCAATTAATTCCTCAGCTAAGATTTATTGGGCACATATTTCTGTGTGCAAGGTCAGGATAGCATTCAGTCTGAGGAAGGAATAATTTGTAAACCATCTTAATAATTTGGGGAAGCTTTATATGAGAAACATCTGAACTTTAGTGCAGAACTTCTGCAGGTCTTTTGCTTCACTTTTCAGTTTCCAGCCCCTTTCCTGATGGCTGAGTTTTTCAGACAATTCACCTATGGATAATAGAGGGCTTAAAGGAATGGGATTGAGAGAGAGGGAAAAGGTAAGAACATGGGGAAGTACTGGGAAATGAAATCTACCAGATGATGCTAT
>NW_026008971.1:0-3472 GCF_001458135.2 Marmota marmota marmota | reverse complement strand
GGGAGTGTGCAGGTGAGGATTCAGAACAATCAGAACAATCAAGCCCAGGTTCCCCACCACAGAGACCACGTAGGTTCCTAAGAAGAGGAGGAAGAGAGGCAGCTGGAGCTCTGGCTGCTGTGTTAAACCCAGCAGGATAAACTGGGTCACTGAGGAGCCATTGCCTGAGGCCATTCCTCCCTGGACTGTCTGTGAGAAAAGGAGAAATAGTAACATTAAAAGGAGAAGCCAGCTCTCTCCACCCAGCCCCAACACAGTGAGATGGAGATCCAGAATATAAGATGAATTAAATCCCTCCTTCATCCTTTTTTGTCTTTTCTCCATTTTATAATTTTTAGAGAATAGGTAAAGTTTTTTTTGTTTGTTTGTTTGTTTTTAAAATAGGCAATTTCTGAGGGGAAAAAGGTCAGGAAGGCAATGACTACTTCATCTCAGCTAAACTTCTTTCTTTAAAATCCACCTCCCATCTCTACCTCAAAATGTGGGCTCAGCAGAGAGGAGATGAGGCTTTTCAAACACTCACCAGCTTCCAGAGATGAGGTCTAGAAGAATAGCATGATGGGTACAATTCAGATCTCAACCCTCTGCGTCAGGTCTTCAGGAGAGCCTCTTGATAACACTTCTGCTCCATTCTTATGAATGGCAGGTAGCTCTGATGAATTTACAAACCAGAAAATACACATTTTTTGGTATTGCTTTTGTTTGTTATAAATTATGAATAGAGAGAGCCAGAGCACAAAACTCCATACCCCAAACTCTGAAACACCCTAAGGTACAGATCATGATTTCTGATGGTGGCTTTACCTAATGTCTTCTTTATCCTATGAGGTTAGGTAAATAGCATCTACTGATGCCAAAAGATCCCAAGGGGATTTTGTGAGTTTGGAAATCCTAGGGACCTGATTAAAAATAAGAAGACCTGTGTTTCTCCAGTGTTTTCTCTACAGATTAGTTTTCACAACTAAAAGAAATTATCTACCAAACAATAACTTATTGGTAGGATACCATTTTGCATATATTTTGATTCCCCACCAAATGGGACACATCCCCAGAAAAGAAATACAAGAAAAAATTTTCCATATCCAAATAGAATTTTCCCTTCACCTATCACTAGATGAAATACCATACATTCATTTTCTTTCTTGTTGTGTCTTCCCCCAGTATATGCACCTACATATGTTAGAGTGTAAGCTCCCAAAAGGCAGGGATTTTGTCTATTTACTTCAGTGCCATTTCTGCATCACCTAGAGCAACACCTGGCACATCAGTAAATGTTCTATGTGTAGAATTAAAGATTTAATGAAGATTTCTTTATTATTCTTGGAACCTGTACGGGATACAACACAGATAATTTGCCCCCTGGCAAAGGCTTATACAGTGCCAATGGTTTTAGTTGTAGATAAGAATGAAGGACAGAAAAAAATATCAGTAAGATGTTTACATAAAGGCCAGTGCTGGACCCACAAAAGTCATCTAGGGGCACTCCAGATTCAAGTTACTGAGTTCAGAAAAAGACTGAAGTCTCCCCACTCCCTAAATATCACCCTGAGGACTTGCATAGCCCCTCCTTGAACTCCCAACATTTCTCTTACAGGACTGCAGCTTGGACTCAGATCAGACCACGAATCAGTATAGTGTAGGAAGCTCCCAGGTACCCAAATGCAGGATTATTCTCTATGGGAGGCCACTTAGGTCTTTATTTATTTATTTTTGGCAAAGAACATAAGAAACCACAGTGCTGACTTATAAGGATTAATGTGGGGGCATTGGTTGGAATGACTAGTATTAGATAGACAAATGTTAGATAAGCTGCAGAGGCAATTATAGCAGTCAATGGATGATTTACAAAAAAAGAAGAAAATAAAAAGGAGAAAGAGGAAGAGGAGGAGAAAAGAAAGAAGCCAGGCCTGGTGTCACATGCCCATCATGTCAGGGACTCAGAAGGCTGAGGAAGTTCTCAAATTCAGCTTAGGAGACCCTGTCTCAAAATAAAAAATAAAGTTGGGCAAGAGATTTGGTTCAGTGGTAGATTATTGCTGGGTTCAATCTGCAGCACTAAAAAAGCAAAAATAAAAACAAAAAGCATCATACAACCCTTTGTGTTTTTTATTAATTAATTTATTTATTTTAATTAGGTATGTATGACAGCAGAATGCATTTTGATTCATTATACACAATTGCAATACAACTTTTCATTTCTCTGATTGCTCATGATGTGGTGTCAAATTTGTGCAGTCATATGTGCAGTCATACATGTGCATAGAGTAATGATGTCCATCTCATGCCACCATCTTTCCTGTCCCCATCCCCTCCCCACCCTCCCACCCTTTGCCCAGTCAAAGTTACTTAATTTTTCCAGTGAACACCCCCACCCCCCATTATGGATCAGCATCCACTTACCAGAGAGAACATTCAGCCTTTGGTTTTGGGGGATAGGCTTACATCACTTAGCATGATATTCTCCAAATCCATCCATTTACGTGAAAATGCCATGATGTAATTCTCTTTTAATGTTGAGTAATATTCCATTGTGTATATATACCAGTTTCTTTATCCATTCATCTACTGAAGGGCATCTAGTTTGTTTCCACAGTTTAGCTGTTGTGAATTGAGCTGCTATAAACATTGATATGGCTATATTACTATAGTATGCTGATTTTAATACCTTTGGGTATAAACCAAGGAGTGGGATAGCTGGGTCAAATAGTGGCTCCATTCCAAGTTTTCTAAGGAATCTCCATACTGCTTTCCAGAGTGGTTGCACCAATTTCATTTCCACCAGGAATGTATTCCACCAGGAGTATATCTTTTTCCCAACATCCTCACCAACACTTATTGTTGTCTGTATTCTTGGTAACTGCCATTCTGACTGGCATGAGATGAAAATCTTAGTTTTGATTTGCATTTCTCTAATTACTAGAAATGTTGAACATTTTTTCATATATTTGTTAATCAAATGTATATCTTACTCTGAGAAGGGCCTATTCAGCTCCTTAGCCAATTTGATAATTGGATTGTTTGGGTTTTTGGGTGTTAAGTTTTTTGACTTCTTCATATATCCTGGAGATTACTGCTCTAGTTGATATGCACATGACAAAAATATGCTCCCCAAATGTAGGTTCTCTATTCACCTCAGTGATTGTTTATTTTCTGAGAAGAAATTTTTTAGTTTGAGTCCATCCCTGTGGGGACAAGTAAATGGAGTACTGCATACATGGCATATGTTAAGGGCATCTGAGGGGCAGGCCACTCCCCTCATGTTAGGCACATGAGCTACAGGCCACTTACCCTGTAGGCATAGCCTTGGGCATGAGGCCATGTGTTCAGTCCCAGTGCTTCCTCCATGGCCCACTCCTCGACTGGTTACTTCAAGAACAGTTAGCAAGAAATTGTATTGGTGGATACCTGAAATCTGCATAACTGTTGCCTGAGTGTGTGTGTGTATATATATATATATATATATATATATATA
>NW_026008970.1:0-3473 GCF_001458135.2 Marmota marmota marmota | reverse complement strand
TATTAGCATTTTGGTTAGCTTTAGGTTTAGGGTTAGTGTTAGGTTTAGGGTTAGTGTTAGTTTAGGGTTACTATTGCTGTTAGGGTTAGGGTTAGGGTTAGGGTGAGAAGTCCTGTTAGAATAAGGGTTACTGTTAGTGTTAGGGTTAGGGGTGGTGTTAAGGTCAGTGTTAGAGTTAGTATTAGTGTATTGGTTAGGTTTAGGGTTAGGGTTAGTGTTATATTAAGGGTTAGGTTTAGTGTTAGATTAAAGTAAGGGTTAGGGTTAGGGTTATGGTTAGTGTTAGTGTTTGGGTTAGGGTTAGAGAAATGTTTAGGTTTAGGGTTAGGGTTAGTGTTATGGTTTGGGTTAGAGTTAGGTTTCCAGTAGGGTTTGGGTTAGTGTAAATTTAGGGTTAGGATTAGGGTTAGGTTAGGGTTTGGGTTATTGTTAAGTTTTTGGTTTATTTAACAGTTAGTGATAGGGTAAGGATTACATTAGGGTTGTGGTTAGGATTATGTTAGAATTAGTGTTAGGGATAGTGTTAGTGTTAGGGTTAGGGTTAGTGTTATTGTTAGGGTCAATGTTAGGGTAAGGTTTAGGTTCAGGTTTAGATTTATAATTAGAGTTAGTATTAGGGTGAATGTTAGGGTTAGGGTTAGGGTATGTGTTAGGGATAGGGTTAGTGTAAGGGTTGGGGTTAGTTTTGGGTTTAGCATTCATATTAATGATAGTGTTAGGGTTAGGGTTAGATTTAGGTTAGGGTTAGGGTTTGGCTTAGGCTTTGTGTTAGGGTTATGGTTAGGGTTAGTGTTAGGCTTAGGTTTAGGGTTAGTTTTAGGGTTTGTGTTAGGGTTATATTTAGAGTTAGTGTTAGTGTTTGGTTTAGTGTTATAATTAAGTTGAGAGTTAAATTTACGGTTAGGATTATGGTTAGTGTCAGGTTTAGAGTTAGGTTTAGTTTTAATGTAAGGGGTAAAGTTAGAGTTAGGATTAGTGTTGTAGTTAAGGTTATGGTTAGGTTTAGGGTTAGGATTATGTTTAGTGTTAGGTTTCTGGTTAATATTAGGGCTAGGGTTAGGCTTAGTATTAGGTTAAGGTTTAGGGTTAGTGTTAGTTTTAGGGTAAGGTTTAGGGTTACTGTTAGGGTTAGGGTTAGATTTTGTGTTAGAGTTATGGTTATGGTAAGTGTAAGGTTTACTGTTACGGTAATGGTTAGGGTGAGTTTTATGTTTAGTATTAGTTTTGGGGTTAGGTTAAGGGTTATGGTTCTTGTTAGAGTAAGGATTGGTTTTCGGATTAGGGTTAGTGTTCAGTTAGGGTTAGGGTAAGGGTAAGTTTAGGGTTAGGGTTATGATTAGGGTTAGGGTTTGTGTTATGTTTAGGGTTAGGTTAGGGTTATGATTAGTGTTGGTGTTAGGGTTAGGGTTAAGGTAAGGTTTAGAGTTAGGGTGAGGGTTATGATTAGAGTTAGTGGTTACTGTTAAAGTTAGGGTTAGGGTGAGTCTTAGGTTTAGGGTTAAAGTTAGTGTTAGGTTTGGGGTTAGTGTTATGGTTACAGTTATTGTTATGATTAGGATAATGTTAGCGTTATGTTTAGGCTTAGGGTTATGTTAAGGTTAGGGATAGGGTTAGGGTTACTGTTAGTGTTAGGGTTAGCTTTGCGTTTAGGGTTTGTTCTAGGGATAGGTTTAGGTTTAGGTTTACTTAGTGTTACGTTTAGGTTAGGGTTAGGGATTGGGTTAGGGTTAATGTTAGGTTTAGGTTTAGGCTTAGTGTTAGTTTTAGGGTTAGGTTTAGGGTTAGAGTTAAGGTTAAAGTTAGTGTTAGGTTAAGGTTTAGGTTAGTTTTTGTGTTTGATTAGGGTTAAGGTAAGTTTTAGGGTTAGGTTTAGGGTTATGATTACAGTTAGTATTGCTGTTACAGTTAGTGTTAGGTTGAGTTTTAGGTTTAGAGTTAGAATTAGGATTAAGAATAGTGTTAAGCTAAGGGTTAGTGTTATGGTTAGGGTTATGGTTATGATTATGATTAGGTTTAGGGTTAGGTTTAGGGTTATGGTTCGATTAGGATTTGAGTTAGCGTTTGGGTTTGTGTTAGGGTTAGGGTTAGTGTTGGGTTTACGGTTCATGTCAGGGTTAGGGTTAGGGTTAGGTTTACTTAGAATTAGGGATAGGGTTAGGATTCATATTAGGGTAGGGTTAGGGTTATTTTTAGCTTTAGGTTTAGGTTAAGGTTTAGGGTTAGTGTTAGTGTTAGGGTTTGAGTTAGGGTTAGTGTTAGTGTTAGGGTTAGGGTTAGGTTAAGGCTTAGTGTCAGCATTAGAGTTAGGGTTATTATTATTGTTAGTGTTATAGTTAGGATTATTTTTCGTGTTAGGATTAGCTTTAGGGTTAGTTTTAGGGTTCGGGTTAGATTTAGGGTTAGGCTTACTGTTAGTGGTAGGGTTAGGATTAGGTTTAGGAATAGTGTTAGTGTTAAGGATAGGTTTAGAGTTATTGTTAGGATTCCCATTAAGGTTAGGGTTAGTGTTATAATTAGGGTTAAGTTTAGGGTTAGTGTTATGGTTAATTTTAGGTTTAGGTTTAGGTTTAGTTTTAATATATGGGTTATGGTTAGGGTTAGTGTTAGGGTACCTGTTAGTGTTAGGGTTAGGGTTACGGTTCAGGTTAGGGTTATGATTAGTGTTAGGTTTAGGGTTAGATTTTGTGTTAGTGTTAGGGTTAGGTTTAGGTTTTTGTTAGGGTTAGGTTTAGGGTTAGTGTTACGGTTAGTATTACAGTTAGATTTAGTGTTAGGTTTAGGGTTATTGTTAGGGTTAAGTCTAGGGTTGAGGTTAGTGTTAGGGTTAGGGTTAGGTTTAGGGTTAGTGTTAGGGTTAGGTTTAGGCTTAGGTTTAGAAATAGGGTTAGGGTTAGTATTAGGGTTAGAATTAGTGTTAGCGTTAGGGTTAATGTTAGATTTATATTTATGTCATAGTTAGGATTACAATTAGGTTAGGGTTAGGGTAAATGTTTGGATTAGGGTTAAGTTTAGTTTTAGATTTATGTTTAGTGTTATAATTAGGTTTAAGATTCGGGTTAGGGTTAGATTTACGGTTAGGGTTAGTGTTAGCATTAGTGTTAGAGTTAGAATTAGGGTTAGGTTTAGTGTTAGGGTTAGAATTAGGGTTAGTCTCAGGGTTAAGGATAGGTTTAGGGTTACTGTATGTTTAGGATTAGGGTCACTGTTAGGTTTAGGGTTAGGGTTTGTTTAAGGTTTAGCATTAAGGTTTGTTTTAGGGTTATATTGAGGGTTATGGTGAGGGTTAGGTTTAGAATTACGGTTAGAGTTAGTGTTAGGAATAATGTTTGTGTAAGGGTTAGTGTTTTGTTTAGGCTTAGTGTTAGGGTTAAGGTTATGTTATGGTTAGGTAAAGGGTGAGTATTAAGGTTAGTGTTAGTGTTAGGGTTAGGTTAGGATTATGGTTATGGTCAAGATTAGGTTTAGGATTAGGA
>NW_026008969.1:0-3473 GCF_001458135.2 Marmota marmota marmota | reverse complement strand
TATATATATATATATATATATATATATATATATATATAGCAGAACATGCAAACAAAGATGGGAATAAGTCATTTAGAAATGAGAAGGCTGAAGCATTAATTGAACATTACCTTTTTCTCATAGTGAGGAACATGCATCATGGTCATTTCTGTCTTTTCTCACAGTGCTGATTTCAAACCCCCAGCTGAGAAGGCAGCTGTGCGGAGCAAGGAGCTGGTGAGCTCAGCAGGAGTTCTGTATCCTAATGCTAGTCCTAGAAACCCGGGCTTTCTTTCAGCTGCCGTGTTGTCATTAACAATGTCAGAAATGTTGTCCTCTTTTCCGCAGCAGTGGTACAAAGATCAGAGTGATGATTTCTCTGAAGACTTCAAAAGCCTGTATCACCTTATTTTTATTGCTATTTGTTTGCAATGTAGCCGCTAACAAGCAGGCATTGGCTAGTTTTCAAAATATTTAAAATTTGGGAAGCTTTCATTAATCACAATCTTAATGGAGTAGATAACAGTAAAACAGACATGAAAGTTGACGCATATGGGAGGAGTGTGGATTGCATTGCCTCTCACCCCATGCCAATGCGGGTGGGGGGAGAGAAATTAAAAGAGAAAGCCTCCACTATTACACTACATTTTTTTCTTAGATTGCACCATTGAAATCCTCATCTTTAATAAAAACAGAAATTATATTTTATGCCTTTGATAAAAGTAGTAATATAAAATTAACAGCAACCTAAAATAAAGCAACATTTCTTAAAAGCCCTTGAAAATGAAATTAATTTGCATCTGTTTCCATAGAGTGGCATTAAAAATGTTTTATGAAGTACTCGGAAAGATTGAAAAATGATTACAGGGTGAGCACTGAACAGCATAAAGCCTGCAGTCACTAGCTGTAGGGCATGATTGATGTTACCAGATTGTCACAGATGAATGAAGCACGTCACTGTCAGAGGCATGGATTCTGGTGGGGTTTAGTCTTCAAAATCAGAGGACAAGCAATCATTTACATTTCTGAAAGAATCATAGATTTTAAATATATATATATATATGTGATATATATATATATATATATATATATACTTGATGCATACAATTA
Organism: Marmota marmota marmota; assembly: GCF_001458135.2. NCBI lineage: Eukaryota > Metazoa > Chordata > Mammalia > Rodentia > Sciuridae > Marmota > Marmota marmota. The sequence goes on along the minus strand of NW_026008969.1, from coordinate 2,384 downwards.
AATTTATACTTATAATATCCGTGCATCCTAGTATGTATATTCAAGCACATTTGTTAGTATTGAATAATTATTACTATGTTTCAACAATTTTATATATATCTTTTATTACTATGTGCACTGAGTACTTTTTACCTCAAATCTGCAGATATAAGTCAGTACAAAATATTTGATGAAGAATAATGACTCCAAGTCATTTTAAGGCTATCTTTTATTTATATTCACTTAATTTTACAAATTGATTTGGGTAAAGACATGGAGCTAAAATATCAATATTCTGAAATTCGGATTCACCTATGGCTTATTTTATCAAATTGATTATTACAAGAATAAACGCTCTAACTTAAAATCAAGATTACATAAAACAAATATTTAGATAGAAACATTATTGAGACATCTTACAGCAAGTGGCCTTTGCTTACCAGATGAAGTTCCAATAAAAGAAAATTGAGAAAATGGAAGAGTAATACATGACAATTGTTGAGAAAAAATTACCACAAATTTAGTATGTTAAAACAAAACACAGAAGTCTCATCTTGGATATTTAAATGCACAAATTTGATAGAGAGTTATGCAGCTCAAAAATATTACCATACCATGTTTCTATTTCCTTACAATCATTTCTTTTTCTTATACATATTCACTCACAATAACCATTGTTGTGATTTCTGCCAATAGCTGACATTATTTCTCTGAAGAAGTTATGTGATATTTTGTTTAGCAAAACATTGCTTCTTAAAACATCAAATATTCACTTTTAACATTAACAACTATATTCAAGTCTGTCCGAAGGTGCTATTTAGTCTAAAAACAGATGCCACCTGCTCATGACAAAGAACATGAACAAACACTTCATAAAGAGCAACTGAAAACCATAAAGACACAGATTACAAAAAACATTCAACCTTCCAAATACTTGCAGGGATTGAAATTAAGATAAAAATTCGATTCCATTTTCACCTATCAAACAATAAATGTTTATAATATGCAGTTAACAATAATGATAGAAGTACAATATCTTATCAGTATCCTATATTACTGTTGATGATTCAACCTGACACATTTCAATTTGGCAGAAAAATACAACAGTAAAAGACAGCAAAGAAAAAATGACCACATATATGATACTAGTAGCCATCTCTGAAATTCTACTTCAAGAAAAAAAAGCCTCATTTATAATAGTGTTCAGCATATTATATCACATAATTGAGAAAATGGGGAAAAACACATGTCCAACAATAAATAAATATTTCAGAAGACAAAAATTGATGGTAGTTGTGGGAAAAATATCATCAACAACAGACAAAACAGGAGGTATGTGTCTGTGACCATGTCCAAAGCAAGATAGAGAAAAGGACAGGATGGTCACAAAACAACTGAGCATCCCCCTCCTTGTTCTAATCTGCATGATTCCTGCTCAATTCCCAATGACCATGCAGGAGTGTTCTGGTCCTCTCATCCCCTAGGGAATTTTTGCCAAGACAGCTAATCCCCAACTACTCCTGCTTTCTGACAACATCTAATTCAGAAATGGACTCTTCCCTTTAAAGCCCTATGGGAATCACTCTGTTGAAGCCCAAGTCCTTTCAAAAGCCTGGCCCAAAGTCCTCCCTCTAAGAACTCCACAGCTCTTCCTTTAGGCATCGTCCTCAACTGCAGCATGCTAAATGAACCTCATCTGGTTAAATGTGTTCATTTGCATGGTCTTTGGCTGGTGTGTTTCATTACTTCTGTGACAATCTATCATGTCGGGCATTAGGCTGCCATTATAATGGCAGCATGAAAAATAAAAAAAAACATGAGAATGCTGACATTAAAAAGCGTAAAAAAGACATAACAAATGCTGTAGTTTAAAGCACTGAGTTTATTGGATAGTTTATTCCTTGTTTTTTTTCTCTACCGAAAGTTCAGCAAATTATATTTGTAATAAAAAAAAAGTTTGATAAAAAATGAAAAAGGTAAACTGAGCACCGTGGAACACACCTGCAATCCTAGTGGCTCAGGAGGCTAAATCAGGAGGATCACAAGTTCAAAGCCAGCCCCAGCAATTTAGTGAGGCCCTAAACAACTTAGGCAGGCCTGGTCTCAAAATAAAAAAAATAAGAAGGGCTGCGATGTTTAATCTCTGTACCCTTAAGTTTAATCCCTGGTGCCAAAAAAAAAAAAAAATCTCTCTCAACTAAATAGGAAATATCTAATGCACTAATATTTTTCTCCTATTTATTCAGTGAAAAATTTGCACATAGCCATTAATTTATGCATATTATTAATTAACCTCATGACCTTAAATTGTTAAAGACAATAATTAATTAATTCATTATCCACATAGGTATTTGATGTATTGATATATATATATATATATATATATATATATATATATATATATA
>NW_026008968.1:0-3474 GCF_001458135.2 Marmota marmota marmota | reverse complement strand
CACGGTGTGAGGTAGGGATCATGGTGTGAGGTAGGGATCATGGTGTGAGGCAGGATCATGGTGTGAGTCAGGGATCATGGTGTGGGGCAGGGATCATGGTGTGAGGTAGGGATCCAGTATTTTCTTTTGCAAATGCACATCCAGTTGTCCTTATATTTTATTACGAAAAAAGTTAAGCTTTTTTTTTTTTTTTTTTTCAGAATTGCCTAGTGGTATCCTACCCTTCAAAGAAGAAAGGGCAAATAAATGCGGGGAGATAATGAGCTCAGGTGATTGAAAAGACCTTGACTGACTGACAAGATGGTTCCAGGGCTCAGGTGATGGTGCTGTGGCTTCACTGTGGTTCATTTTCACCAAAACTCATGAGGACACAAACTTCTTCAATATAGAATTGTGTCAGGGGGCATTGGGGGGCTTTGGAGGTGATTAGCTCACAGGGGTCCCACCCTCCAGAATGGATTCAGGTTTTCCTTGGGAGCTTGGGTTAGTTCTCTTGATATTGGTCTCAGGAGTAAGTTAGGTCTCGTGGGACGGGATCCACTACTGCAAGGATAAGTTGTTGTTCCAAAGCAAACCCGGCTCTTCCCCTTGGTCTCCCTCACGTTCCACTCGTCTTCCATGTAATCTGCTTCTCCTTTCCGCTTCTGCACCATGAGATGCATGAAAATGTCACCAGAAGATGTCCATCGGTGGCCACCAGAGAGAACCGTGAGCCAAAACCAAGCTTTTTTCTTTATAAAGTCACCTTGCCTCAGGCATTTCGATATAGAATCACAAAACAGACTAAGAAGGATGGTTTCAGAATCAGTTTGTCTTTGCTTCTTGTTTTTTCTTTCCTCCTGAGTCTTTTTTTAAAAATATTTTTTAAGAGAGAGAGAGAGAGAGAGAATTTTCTTTTAATATTTATTTTTAGTTTTTGGTGGACACAACATCTTTCTTTGTATGTGGTGCTGAGGATTGAACCTGGGCTGCATGCATGCCAGGCGAGCGCACTACCGCTTGAGCCACATCCCCAGCCCAAACCCGAAGATATAACACAACATAATTCCCACCTTCAACAACTAAAAAGAAACCAGGCAACATACATCGAACAATGGTTTTCAAACTTTGGACAATAGACATTATGATCTGTGAGAGAGGGAAACACATGAAATTGGAATATTGTGTTGTCTCTGTTCCTGAGGAGATTTCCCAGGCTGTAATACTGGGAGGTGGACCTGAATAGGGTCCTGTGGTCCCTGAATTAAAAAGACACAGCTTGCTGGGTGCAATGGTGCATGCTTGTCTTCCTGGCAGCTCGGGAGGCTGAGGCAGGAGGATCGCAATTGGAGGCCAGCCTCAGCAATATTTGCAAGGTCCTAAGCAACTCAGCGAGAACCTGTCTCTAAATAAAATATAAAATAGGGCTGGGGACGGGGCTCAGGGGTTGGGTGTCCCTGAGTTCAATCCCCAGGAACAAAAGTAATTAAATAAGTATAATTCCATCATTGCCCTCACCGATGCATTACACAAAACTTTGATCCAGAGAATGTCCTTTAGGCCTGCACCCTGGGGACCACAGCTCTCAATCACGTCTAGAGCCCTAGCTGCAAAGGAGTCCAGGAGAGATACCGTCTCAGTTCTCCGGCCTCTGCAGCATTCGCAACCACACATTCCTGCAGTCAGCTATGTCAACGTGGGGGGCATTGAGTGCTCCCCATTCTAACCCCTTTTCCTTAGAGAACAGTCTCTCTCTCTTTTTTGGGGGGATACCGGGGATTGAATTCAGGGGGACTCACCCACTGAGCCCCATCCCCAGTCCTATTTTGTATTTTAGGGTCTCGCTGAGTTGCTTAGGGCCTCACTTTTGCTGAGGCTGGCCTCCACCTTGCAATCCTCCTGCCTCAGCCTCCCGAGCTGCTGGGATGACAGGTGTGAGCCACAGCACCCAGCAGAACATTCTCTCTTTCAGGGAATTCCTTAGGATGTTTTTTGAGCTCCTGGAGCCAGCCATTCCTGAAGCTGGCCACATTTTCAATGACATCAACCAATCGTTTCTCAGGTGGGTCTCTGTCACGTGTCATCAAATGATCCTGTTGGACCCAAAGAAGTTGTCAAAACCGAGTCAGAGTCTCCGTTCGTTTTCGCCACACTGAAAACAAAATCCTATATGATTAGCCCCACCCATCACCTGAGCGACCTACCCAAAGCCTCTCCTCATCTGAGAAGCCCCATCTCACGTCCCAGACACAAGAGGGAGACTCCCCTGTAGTCAGGGTCAGCCCCTCCCCCCTTCCTTGATACTCAGTGTGGCTTTCTGGTCTACCCCTCCATAGACACCCAGCTTTCTCCTAGGGAGACATAAGCATAAGGGGGCCAACAGACTTTAGGTGGAGGTCACCAAGTTATGTGGATCATGCACCTTAGCAGGAAAAAAAAAAAAAAACGTTCCGGCAAGCACTCCACCATCCAAATATTTATAAGTTTTATACCTTGTGACACTATTTGCAAGATATTAGCAAACCTTCCAGTTCTTTTCTTCTACTACCAGGGATTAGACCCAGGGGTGCTTAACCCCTGAGCCCCGTCCCCAGCCCCTTTTATATTTTATTTAGAGTCAGGGTCTCCCTGAGTTGCTTAGGGCCTTGCTAAGTGGCCGAGGCTGGCCTCCAACTTGCGATCCTCCTGCCTCGGCCTCCAGAGCCCCTGAGAGGACAGGCGTGCACCATCACGCCTGGCTGGATCTCTCTTTTTTTTTAAACACATTAACAAAGTTTCAATTTCTTCTTAAAGAACATTCCCATAGAAATCCAGGTATGTCTAAATAGAACAAATTTTTAAAAATGGAAAGAAAAATAAAAGAAATTCTATTTTTCTTTTTCTTTTTTTCTTTCTTTTTTTTTTTTTTTTTGCTGAACTGGAGGTGGAGGCTGTGCCCCTGAGCGACAGGCTCCTCTGGGCTCTTGCTTTGTCTTTCAAAAGGGTCTGTCCCCTAGGGGCGGGGCCAGGGCCTTGGGGGGCTCCCCTCCCCCACCCCAGTTGTTTCCCAGATTTTTTGTGGCCCTGAGTGAAAGGCGGGGCGGGGCCTGGGCGAGGGCTGTGCATCACCATGGAAACACTGGCCCCTGGACTGGGGGCTGGGTGGACCCGGTTTCCAGGAAGGGCTTGGGCAGGAAGCCAGGCAGGAAGGGGCTGGGGAGTTTCTGGAAGGACAGGCTGGTGAAGGGCCCGGCTGACCGGCCACTGGCTTCCCCTGAACTCAGACCTGGGGAATCCTTGGCCCTTCCTGGCACATGCCAGAGCCTGGGGGCAGGGGGGGCATTTCTCTTGTGGGTCTCTGTCGCATGCAATCAAATGATCCTGTTGGACCCAAATAAGTTGCAAAAAAAAAAAAAAAAAACAAGTCAGAGTCTCGCCTCCAGAAGCAAGTCACAGTCAGGTGTCCAGGAGCAAGGACAGGTGGGTTGGCCCAGGACGGGAGGGGATCCAGGATCC
>NW_026008967.1:0-3474 GCF_001458135.2 Marmota marmota marmota | reverse complement strand
AAAAAAATTAACTCACAATGAATCAAAGACCTAAATGTAAGAGCTAAAGCTATAAAAGAAAGCTAAAGCTTAGAAGATGATATAGGTATAGTTGGGTGCAATGATGTATGCCTGTAATCCTAGTTACTTGGGAGGCTGAAACAGGAGTATTTTGAGTTTGAGGCCAGTCTGAGCAACATGGTGAGATCCTGTCTCAACAAATAAATTAATTAAATAAATAAATAAGGCATAAATTTTGTGTCTTTGGATTAGGTAATGATTTCTCAGATGTGACATCTAAGCCTCAGTGATTAATACAGATAAATTGGATTACCTCAAAATTAAAAACTTTTGTGTTCCTAATGATCTATCAAAAAAGTGAGGGGCTTGGATATATAGCTTGGTAGAGCCCTTGCCTACCATGTACAAGGTCTGGATTCCATCCCTAGCACTGATAAAAACTAAAAAAAAATAAAGCATAATGACAACACACAGAATGAGAGAAAATATTTGCAGATCATACATAAAAGTCTAATATCCAAATATATAAGCAATTCTTACAACTCAATAATAAAAGAAAATCAAATTTTAAAATGGAAAAAGGATACGAATGGACTTTTCTCCAAGAAAGATAACAAATGACAATAAGTACATGAAAGGTATTCGATATCATTGGCTTTCAGGGAAAAGCAAATCAAAACCATAATGAGATACTACTTTATACCCATTATGATGGTTATATTTAAAGAGAATAATAAGACTGGTAAAGACTTGAAGAAATTAACTCATATTAGTTGTGAGAACATAAAACAGTGCAGCTACTGTAGAAAGAGTTTGGTAGTTCCTCAAAAGGTTAATCATAGAGTTACATGTGACCCACAATTCTATCCCTGGGTATATGTCTAATAGGCATAAAAATATGTTCACACAAAAACTTGGATATGAATGTTCAAAGAAACATTACCCAAAATAGCCAAAATGTGTGGGGGAAAATGTCCATTAGCTGATGAATGGATGAACAAATTGTAATAGATTCATATACTGGAGTATTATTCAGGCATGATATGTGTTATAAAATGGATGGATTCTGAAAACATTATACTAAGTTGAAAAAAAAAGGCCACATATTATATGATTCCATTTATATGAAATGTCCAGAATTGGCAATCCATGGTACTTGTAAGGGGCTTCCCTTTGGGGTGGTGATATTGTTCTTGAATTAGATGGTAATGATGGTGCACAACCTGGTGAACATACAAAATACCACTGAACTATATATTCTCTTTAAAAGGTGAATCTTATGGTATGTTAAATCTATCGCAATAAGAAAAATGGATAACCAATCGGAGAAAGGTGGAAAGGTGTTTGAGGAATGGTTGGGGTGAAAGGAAAGTGGGCAGGTGCTGTTTCTTGCTCTAAGGTCTCATTCTAAAAACAGATCAATGAAAATTCAAGAGTGCATCTTGCAGGAGTGGGGAGTGCTGAGTTCTGGAAACAAAGGGCTTCTACAGGCAGAGAAGGAAAGTAAATTTGCTAACAACTGTACGTGTCCATACCACTGGGACAGAATGGAGCCACTTCTGCAATGAGGCAGGGAGGCAGAGTTTTGGCAAATCTGCCTTGTGAGGTCCCAGTTGCCCACGGGCACCTGGAAGATGGTGTAGTGAATGACTGAGAGCAGGGCTCCTGAGTCTATGTGGTCTCACTTAGTACACTGCTGTTCTTTCAGCTCCTCAACTTCAATTTGTTTATCTGCATAGCAGGACTGATAATAGCACCCACTTTTTATGACTGTGACAAATACTAAAGAGATAATGTAGGCAAAATGCTTAGCAGAGTGTCTGGCACAAAGTAAGTAATCAATAAATGTTAACCTCAATTTTTTAGTAGTTACTTTTATCACTGATAAGATTGCTTAGCCTCCATGTACACAAATATAAACATTTAGAGAAAAAAAGTCAAATTATGAAAATACTTGTTAGCACTATAAAATGATTATCAATTAATGAATCCTAATGTAAGAAAAATTTTAATGACAAAGTAGACTAGGGGTATTAGAATAAATGAGTGAAATGCCTAAAGATAGCAGGACACTTATATGATAAATCAGTTTCCACTGAATCAAAACCATGGTCAAGATGAAAACAAGTTCAGTTTCACCAACATCAGTACCAATCTTCAGGGCCAGAGAATATAAGAGAGACACATGCATCAAGCGGAAAAAACTGCTAGCTAGAGATGAGATTTTGAATGAAAAGTAAAAGAAAAGAAATTTTTGAAGAATTGTGAAAAAATTGCAACCAGAATGGCTACAGTCCTTCCATTTCTATTTGGCTCTGGGCACCAATTTCCAGAAACTTTTAATAAAAAAAAATTTTAAGGCTGGGGTTATGGCTCAGTGGTAGAGCACTTGCCTAGTATGTGTGAGACACTGGGTTCGACCCTCAGCATCACATTAAAAAAACAACAAAATAAAGGCATCGTGTCCATCTACAACTAAAAAAAAATTTTTTTTAAATTTAAATGTGCTTTATTTTAGAAAGCAATTTGAATAGACTATGTGTCAGCTGGGCATAGAGATACACATCTGTAATCCCAGCTGCTTGAGAGGCTGAAGCAGAAGGATCTCAAGTTCAAAGGCAGCCTCAACAATTTAGTGAGGTCCTAAGCAACTTAGCCTGTCTCAAAATAAAATATAAAAAGGGGTTGTGGCTCAGTGGTAGGGTGCTTGCCTAGCATACGTGAGGCACTGGGTTCAATCCTCAGTACCACATAAAAATAAATAAATAGAGTTATACAATTTAAAAAAAAAAAAGAGGAGGGATGTGTCTCAGTTGTTAAGTACTCCTGGGTTTAAAAAAAAAGAGTATGTGATTTGTGTGTGTGTGTGTGTGTGTGTGTGTACACGCACGTGCCCATATATATATATGCTTATACATGTGTGCAGTAATTAAAAAACATGGCCTGGAGAACCACCTTACAAAGCAGTACTGCCAAATGTCTTGTGTTGGTGGAACATGGTACTGTTTTGACAGGCAAGGGCCACTGAAATAAGCACAGAGGTGGGCTGCATATACTGAGAACCATTTCCCCCAAGGGAAAGATTCACGACAATAACATCTGACAATATTAACAAAGCTTTTGCAGCAGTTTTTAAATTTATTTATTTATTTTGGTGGTGGTTGTTTTGATTTTTGGTACTGGGAACTGAACCCAGGGGCACTTAACCACTAAGCCACATCTCTAGCCCTTTTTGTTTTTAATTTTAAGACAGGTAATCACTAAGTTGCTTAGCACCTCACCATTGTTGAGGCTGCCTTTGCACTTGGGATTCTCTTGCCTCAGCCTCCCAAGCTGCTGGGATTACAGGCTTGTGCCATTAAATCCGGCATAAGTAAACACTTAAGTGCTGGTGAGACACTTATATCTAAGAAATGCTGATCTCTGTGGATGTTCAAATACTTACTTCAAGGCCAAGCTCTAAGAATGATGGTG
>NW_026008966.1:0-3474 GCF_001458135.2 Marmota marmota marmota | reverse complement strand
TGGCATTATACAACCTCTCCTAGACACCAAGATGGGAAGGTTCTCCCACCTGGAGGGGAAGTCTTCTCTACACTGGCTAAGGCAGTATACAAGCAACCCTCTACACACAGGTGGGAGTGGTCTTCTGCATGGACAGGCGAGTCCCCTCTACCCTGGCTTTGGAAGTATACAAGCTCCCCCGACACCAAGTGGGAGGGGTATCCCACCTGGAAGGGCGAGTCCCCTCTACTTTAGCTCTTGACATATAAAAGTTCCCAGTATACCGGGGTGGGAGGGGTCTTCCACTTGCAGGGGCATGTTCCCTCTACCCTAGCTGTAGCAGTATATGAGTTTCCCTCCCCACATCCAGATGGGAGGGGTTTCCTGCCTGCAGGGACATTTCCCCCTCTAGCCTGGCTGCTGCAGAAATCAAGCTCCCCAGGTCACCCAATAGGGAGGGGTCTGGAGCATGTAGGGGCGAATCCCCTCTATCCTGACTGTGGCAGTATTTGCGCTCCCCCTTGTTAGGTGCAGAACAGGCTGAATTAAGTTGTCTGTAGGACATCTGAACAAACATTTGCTGCAGGATAATCCACACACTCAAACTCCTCTCTGTCTGTTCCTGTATCACCTGTTTGCATAAAGTCTGAATACTCAACCCTACTCAAGGCTGATCACTTCACCCCCACCTTTCTGGTGTAACAGAAAACCACATCTGACCCCTGCCCCACCTGCCTTAAGGCAGAAGATGACACCCTTAGCAACTATTGTGTGATCCAATCATTGTCCACCAACAAGGCAGCTTGCAGACCCAGAGACCCCATTGAAATAACCATGGAGTTCCATCTCAGTAGCTGAGTGCTATGGATCTCAGATGACCCTAGTGACCACATGCTGCAGGCCTGTTGACAGCCTCTGGTACTACTGGGAATTGGTAGAATCTTTAGAAGGTAGGACCTCATTGGAGTATGTTATATCTTTGGGCACATGTCCTTGAAGGGGCTGTTGAGATCCTGACCTTTTTCCTCTGGTCCCTTTTTGCTTCCTTGCCACAATGATGTGAAAAGTTGTGTTCCACCTTATGCTCCCCCACCATGATTTGCAACCTTACACAGGCCCAAATTGATGAGGCCAAATTATCATGGACTAGAACCACTAAAACTGCTTTGACGTTGCTTAACTTAGGTATTTTGTCACAGTGATGGAAAGCTAACACTGAGTGTCATTTAACATGGGAAACTTTTAAACCACTTAAGCTGTTATTAAATTGTCCATATACCTCACTTCCATTTTCTATAAATGCTACCTAATTACATTGTTGTCCACAGATCATAGAACCTTTTCTGATTTTGAGGGCTACATGATTTTTTGTGTGTTTCATAAATAAACTCAGTTTGAATTAAACCTATAGAAAATTTTCCTTTATAAGAAACAAATAAATAATCAGCTGTTCCTCATAAAAGAGCATGACACAAATTATAGGAAGATGTCTTCCCAGCTATTCTGATTTTCCTTTAGAAAAATGGGAATGTTACTATTTTATACCAAATCACTTGGAATTTTTCTTCATGAGGAAGGGGAAGGCAGGAACTCACAATCCACAAGTTAACATAAAGAACTAGAGTGCTCCTGCACACACACCAAGAGAGGTGTGTCAGCCCCTGCTCATTAAGGAAGTTTCACTAAACCCAAGTTAGAGCCATTATGCAGCACCTGGGTCTTTTCTGCACACAGATATTTGAGAACCCATCACTTTCAGCAAAGTTTTGACAGCAGATTGCACAGTCAGTCTCAGGGAGTGAACCACAATTCCATGGTGCGCTGTCACAATCATGGGTACCATGGCACACTGCAAAGGCCAGGCCATTTTGCTTTCCTATTCCAAGCTTACCCTATCCAATTTATACAGGGGTCACACATTGTCCACGTCATTTTTTTGCCAAGTTACCTTCTATTGAGAGCAGATGTGTTCTTTTACACCTGAGTCCATCTTCCATGAAAAAGACAACATTCCAGGAATGCCAAGTATGGTCCTGAGGGCCAGCCCTATCCGCCATTCATGTCTTGACAGATGAATGGATAATGAAGATAGATGATAGATAGATGGATAGACAGATCTATTTCAGATGTACCTAATAAAATGAAAAAAAAAACTTTTGTAAAAACTCAATTTATTTGTTCCTCTGCTCTCTATTTCTGTGTATCTGTCTAAGCTTTATAAAATTCAGTTTGACTTTTTAACAATTGCATAATGGATATGCAAATGGACAGATTCCCTTATGTGCACGTGACTTTGCAGAGGCCCCAAAAGCCTTGGACTTCAACTCAAGGCATTCATTGGCCTCCAACTTCTTCCAGCTTGGACACATAATGCTGGAGTCCCAAGTCACCTCCTGTGAGCTCTCAGCTACCTTTTCGCAATACCCCACCAGAACACTCAGAGAACCACAGATGGAAACCCACCATGAGTCTTAGCACCACCCTATCCCAGGGACCCAAGCCCAGCAGAACTCCAAAGTTTGTCATCAACCCTGCCCTGTTAAACCAACCTGTGCAATAGAACACATAAGTTAAAAAAATATGAAAATAACACACCATTCCATATGCTCTAGGCATAAGAGTTACTAGGATATTAGGAACAATTTTATGACAGTCAATTTGACATCATTCACATATACTCTTGGAAAAATTCAACTTCCCAAAAATGGCTTAAGGGGAGCCAGTTGGAACCATTAAAAATATCAAATAAGTAGTAAAAATCTTCCTGTAAAGGAAAGATTAGACTCAGTCAGTCATAGGAAAAAAATCCAAGCCTTCAATAAAGGTATACATGTAAATTTGCACAAGATTCTGGAGAATACTAAGAGAGACAACACCTGATTCATACTAAAGCTAACTTAATATGACCCAACCCCTTGAAGACAGTGCTGTCAAAACCTGAGTACAAGGTAATTACTGAAAATAGGTGCAAAACATTTAATTGAAATATTAGCAAACTTAATGTAGAAAGAAACACATTAAGAAGATATATGTGTCATGATCTACTTGGGTTCCTCAAGAACACTGTGATCTGTAAAAACTAATCTATGCAAATCACTATATGACTAGGCTATATCTTGCAATCAATGAAAACAGCTATTTACAATTCAAAATCTACAAAGAGGGAAGGCATGAAAAAACTGAGTTAAGGGCTGGGGTTGTGATGAGGAACTGGGTTCAATCATTAGCAACACTTTTAACAAATAAATAAAAAAGAGATTGAGTTAAGAATTTCTCATAATATTGAATAAAATAAATCCTTTCCTCCATGTCCAAATGCAACTGTCACTAATTTACTATACATAAATCTAGTTCATGTTTTTGTTCTCACTGGATGAATACATATGTGTGATTCCCAAGATAAATCATTATCATTTCACTCCTTATTTCATTTTCAGTCAACATATTGTAAAACTAATTTAGAAACTTGATATTTCAATGGACAGTATATCATCT
>NW_026008965.1:0-3475 GCF_001458135.2 Marmota marmota marmota | reverse complement strand
TATAAATTTTGTGATGTTAAACATTATTTTTTTACATAAGTTATCCTTTGTCTACCTTAATTTTACCCACAGAAAAAGTATTTTTTTTTATTCTGGGGTCAAATCCGTAAAATTTGTGTCAAAAACATAACCACACAGACTGATTATAGCTATCCTATTTACTCTGCTTTGGGCTACTTAATGTGTATACTACTTTCTAAGCTGTTGAAGATGAATTATTTCATAAATGTGAGTGATGTACAGATTGTGAAAACTCTGGACTTCCTAAGAATTATATATCAAAATATCAGAAAAAATACTTTCAGAAGTGATGAAGAAAACCACAGAAATATTTTATTTATGTAGAATACTTCACATGTCCCTGGCACATATGTTCAGGATACTCTACAATAAAGCATACTTTGGTTAGTTTTTGAGAAGCTATGTTGAAGAAAAGGCACATATTATCTCTGAAGGCAAAATGTGCTGTGCTTTTAAAGTAAAGCATGTGTAATTCTAAGATTATCTATTCAAGGAAGATAATTAAAAGCTTTTCTCATTTTCCTAAGCAAGCAAGGCTTTCCTGAAGAACAAATGAAAGACAGCAAAATATTTAAACACTTAAAAATAAAATAAAGAATACACTCATGCATTTATAAAATTATTTAGGGCATCAAGATTAAAAAATAAAAGAAAATGTTTTTACAATAGTTTTCTCCATTCAAGAGATTTCCTCAGATCTGTGTAACATAGCATAATAACTGAATAAGTGGCTTTTTCAAACTCCAAATTATACACAGGGGAATGATTAAAATAAATGCATTTTGTGATTCTTGCTCAATAAACACTACTTGTGCAGTCCCTTCAGGATACTGTAACACTATAATGTTGAAATGTAAACCACTTATGTCTTTACTATAAATATTATTTAATAATAAGTACAATAGTTCATTATAGGACACGCAATATAATAAAATATAAATTGTAAAATCCCAAATGCAAAATGTGGGAATTGACAAAGAAAAAGTGTAGAGGTTTTTAATACAATCAAAGTTAAGTTGTTATCAATTTAAAATATCCTGTTACTACTATAAGATGTTTTCAGAAGGCTCACAGCAGTCAGGAAGTGACAACTTATAATAAACACACAAAGAATAAAAAGCATTGAGTAACTGATTACAAAACCAGGCAAAGACACATCAAAGAAAGAAAACTTCAGCCCAATATCTCTAATGAACATAGATGCAAAAATTCTCAATGAAGTTCTGGAAAACTGAATATGGAAACATCTCAAGAAGACAGTGCATCATGATCAAGTAGGACTCATCCCAGGGATGAAAGTGGGCTCAACATATGGAAATCAATAAATGTAATTCATCACAACATTTCTAATGGACGTTTTGTGCTCAAAACTTATTGAAGAGACATAATATTAAATAACCATTCCCTAATGTACAGTGCATGTGTGGCTGCATTTACTAAATACAGTGTGGCTCACATTGTCTCAAAAAAAGAACATTTAGATTCAACTTCTGTAGCACATGAAAACTCACATATGTGTCACAAATATTTTCACAAACTCTCTCATTAAGTATATTTAAAAGGTTACTATGAACATAACTTACTAACAATCCATTCAATGATACAGTATGGAGAAAGAGTGGAAGACTGTCCCCCCACAAAATACATATTTGCTTGCAAACATGATTAGGGAATTAAAATAATATTTAATGTTTGAAAAGTTGAAAAGTATATATTGGAATGAAGAAATTATTGTAGTATTTCCTTTTAAGAAGAATCCTCTTATAACATTATTGCAAACATTTTGTACATATTGTTTCAGTTCTTTCAAGGAAAAAAAATAACAAAACCAAACTTCTAAAAGTAGGGATTTTTTGGCATAAAGCACCAGATCTATGAATCTCCTTAAACTTCTACTGAGAATGCATTATTATTTAACAAGTAATATTTAAAATAATTTTTATAAATAATTACTAAATAATTTAATGAAATACTAAACATTAATGTAATGTAGTTTCGGCTTGATTCTGGCTCTTCTTGGCAAAAGTTTGCATTCAATTCTATTTAACAGTCACTTGCTTTTCCCAGTGTCTTTGTGGTTTTTGAACATGTGGACTGTGGAGCCACACTGCCTTGTTTTAAAGCTTTGTTTTACACTCTTGCCATTCATGATTCTCTATGCCCTTTACCTATTTTCCTCAGTTCAATCAGTTCTTACATACCCAGTACAGATTAAATAAATTAACTCATGCAAAATGTCTGAAAGTCATTCATGGCACTGGTAATTGCTGAGTGAGTCTTAACAATTATAAAAAATACTCTTCAAAAACATAATTGTGTTCAGCTATCTCCATAGTCTTCACACACAACTTCCATGTTTCTCAACATGTGCTTCATTAGTTGTGTTCATTGTTTTGTACTTTATATTGCATGGTATTTAGTTTGTTGTTTACTAGAAACACTAAAGCCAATCAAAATCTTTCTTTACACTTTTTTGTATCAGCACAAATTTGTGCTTCAGTACTAATTTTGACTTTGGAATCTGTGCTCTAAAAAATATTGTTGACATTTTGAGTCACAGTGCTTGGGTTCAAAGCCCAGTCCTATGAATCTAACTAACTAGGATAATGTTTAAGTACATACCTCTACTATGCCAATTCACAGTTTCCTCCACTGTATAAGAGTGGTAACGATAGTTCCTAATTTACTTGATTTCTCTTACCCTTGCAGACATAGGAAACTCTTCTCCAAGCTATCTCTAGTGTTATCTTAACCCATTTCATCCATCACATTCACATTGGCACTGCCCAAGATAAGATCCTCTATCTTGCCCCTAACAAAGATTGAAAATATATAGCTCTGGGCAAGAATGGGTGTTAGTGCATCTTTGGTTTGGAGGGAAAACTATAATTTAATGATTGTGAATGCCCTTAGATGTGCAGTATATTTTCTGCTTTACAGCCATTCATACCTGGCCCATGGACTCCTTGTGGATCTATTTCTAACTTCCAAGGCACTTAAAATGTTGGTATTTGTGACTGTATTTTTAAATTTCCAAACTATTCTCTTGATGACTTATTTTTTTCAATGAACACTTTGATTGTTCTAGAAAAATTAAACTCTATTTATGGCTATGATATTCTAATATTAAATTCCTCTTAAATCATTACACAATGAATTCTAAAGTAGCACAATATCTCAGGTTTTCCACCATCTTGATTGAATTTGTCTTTTATCTCCTCATTATGCTCTCATTTATCCTATTATTTAAGCAGCAATTTCTGAACATTTTTGTTAACCTTAGCACTTTATACCATGACAACTTCTCAAAGCCAAAATTAAATCTCACCTATTCCACAAAGATGTCCTCATTCAATAATAACTTCTTTCTCCTCTGACTTGCCATGCCATGTAGTATTAATTCATAAATCTATGAGAAAAGAGAATCATTCTATTTAAACACAAATTTAAATAC
>NW_026008964.1:0-3475 GCF_001458135.2 Marmota marmota marmota | reverse complement strand
CCCCTTTTATTGAGGAGAAGCTATTCAAATGAGGCAAGGGGTCAGGTTTCAGGGGGCTGAGTCTATCTTCATGATGTCCACTGTCAGCAGGTTGACTGACACCTGGGTAGGCCACACCCAAAGGCACAGTAAGAGAAGGGGACACACATAGGGCGCTTCCATGGAAGATTCTATCCTAAACAAGGCAAGGGATTATATTACAAAGGAACAGGTAATTATAGCTCCACCCATGGGGCTGTAGCAAGACACACCCAAGCAGGAGACACCAACCTTTGGACCCAAGAAGGGTGGGGATAGCCCTGCCACATTTCTGCAGCTGAATGCCTCAGCACCCAGCCAGGGAGTGTGACTCAGTCACATGTAAGGTTGGTCTTCCACACAAAACTTCTTCATTTCTATGAAAGATTATGTGTCTGTTTTTATTTAGTTTTCTAATATTGCAACCCTTTAGCACAAGGATACTGTCAGGATGATTCAAGGAACTCTTAGGCAACTGAGGGGTGGGGCTCACTTCATAATGACATGCAAGCTGCCCTGGCTGCCTCAATGATTTTATTGTTGCTACACTGAATGGGGAAGTTAATCTCTCTTTTCACCCTGATCACCTTGACACTTGGCACATGGGTAACCACTGAGAAATTAGAATAAAATTACATGGAGATGCATGTGATATTTGGAACAAGATTGAGCAACAGGCTCACACTTACAAGTTACAAAAAAAAAAAAAAAAACTTGGTTCAGACTCTGGATGGGAGAGCTGCACCTATTTTCTGCCCACACACTGTTGGGTACATGTCCCATTCTCCCTTTGTGCCTGCAAGGCAGGAGTTAGTGGCAGAGGCTGATGACAGAAAGGGCCTGCCCTGCAATGAGACCTGACCATGCAGTGGAGGCAGGATGGAGGTAGATAGGTTGAGTATAGAGTTGCCAAGGCCCCAGATAGTGGGGAGTAGGTGGAAGAGTGCTGCACATCCAGGTGAGATTGTGGTAGGCAGTACCCCACATAAACTGAAGAGGCTCCTATGAGCTCCTATGCAAATTTCATTGAACTTCTCTTATGAAACACAAATTCAATAAAATTACCATAAAATTCAAAGTGGTGATCACAGAGAATTAAATGTGTTACTGCACTGGCTGCATGTCCCTTAGATCCAGCCTTGGACACATGATCGACAGACTCATTAGTTGATACTATTATAGAGGACAATCATAGGGGCTCTGAAAAAGTAAATAAAGTAACCAGTGATGTCAGAGATATGAAGGTGTTGGAATGGGAGATAAGGTAGTAATGAGAACACAGGGGGGAATAATAAAAAATTATTGAAATAACAGAAAATGCTTAAAATTCTGGTTTCATTACCCAGCACTAAATTAAGTGCCCCTAGAGGTCAGGTGAATTTTCAGTTCCACATAAGATTGTTCCATAGCAGTTGAAATAGGAGAAGATGAACAGGATGGATGTTTGTAACAATGAGAGAAGTTGAAAGACTATGCAGAGAGTCAGAATAGCTGGGGAAATGGGGGACTGAGTAGATGGTCAAGGTTTGGGGAGGGGGCACACTTTCTTTGTTGCAGGCAGGAGAGGTTTCTTGTCATAACCTGCTGACAATCTGTAGTTCCTGATCCAGCTGTAACAGTGGAGATGCTGAAAGAAAACACACACACACACACACACACACACACACACAGCCAGTAGGAATGAGTACATCTTTATTTTTTTCCTTCTTCTTTTATACAGCAAAAAAGAAACACATCCTCTCGGCAGCTTAATCTTTTCAAGCATGGATAAACATTCTCAGAATAACTTTGTTCATGGTCACAGTGTTCCATACTTCTTATTATCTAACTTATGGTTAATTATTTCCTGGCAAACACACACACACACACACACACACACACACACACACACACATATATATATACATTAAACTTGGCCAAACATTTTCTCTTATCTTCTTAAAACAGCAACAAGGATACAGTTCAAAGAGTTCATAGTTTCTCACAGAACCCCTTTGTTTTGCTAAGCACAGCAAAATGACACTGTGTGTGTGAGCACACAGTTTCTGTCTTTTGGTTCAATAAGGAAGTCAGAAGAGAGGTCTGTGGAGTAGGTTTGTTTAGAACAGAAATCAAAGGTCAACTCTTCTGAGAGAAAGAAGTAGCATCTGGAAGTGACATGCTGTTTCTGCTACTTCCCTTGCTAGCTGCTCTCTTCCCAGGAGGTGACAGTGAAGGTGGTAAGAACTGGGGCAACTGACCAGGTGTGTGTGTGTGTGTGTGTGTGTGTGTGTGTATGTGTGTGGTGGGGGGAGATGGTAGTTTCCCCTGCACATACCTGGAGAGAACGAGTGCCAAGTGGGTTCCATTCCGCATGTTCTTACTCAAGCCCTCTGTGCTCTCATGGAGGCTGTGGATACAGCATGGGACCCTGGGGGCCAGCAGATGTCAGCTAAGGAAACTGTAGCTCTCCATTTTTACAGATTCTGAGTCTTTCCACTGTGGCAACTTTCTTCCCCATGTTTTGTTAGACCAGGATGCAAGAAAAGACCACTGACTCCAATTAAAATCAAATTAAAGCAAGCTTATTATTTTGAACAGCCAGGCTGCCTCTCCCACCCAAAACTGCAAGAACAAGACAGCAGCAGCAGCTATCCTGCAGCCCAGCTTTATAGCCCAGAAAGTTACACAAAGGGAGGTTACAGATAACAAAGGTCTGGCGAGCATAAAACTAATGGTAGTTTACATTTTTGCTGGCCCCGACATCAGAATTTATGAAGGTCATTAGAGCCTCAGAGAGGGTTGTTATCTGGCCAGGGAAGGCCAAGATTTGTGAGGCATCACTAAAGTTTCAGAGAGGGCTGCTATCTGGTCAGAGAGCCAGGCATGGGTGATTTCAAGGCACGGGCAGGCATTCTAAGCAAGTTCAGAATTTGCAGTAATTTATAGTAAAGCTGAAATTATATTTTCATGGCTTTGTGGTGAGATGGCTCCCAGTTTTAGGAGAAAATCAGGTTGGGTCTATCATTTCCCCCTTTTCTTATGTGTCCCTTTCAAATCTTTGATAGGGTAGGGGAAGAGCACTGAGGGAATTTTAATCCCTCAGTTAACAGTCTCCAACTTTTTTTGAACTCACCCAAAACTTGTCTCCCTGATTTGACCTGACTTATATAATTATTTATATTGACTGTCTATTTTTGGCTCCATTGTTGTAAGAAGAGGGGCGTCACTCATTTTGGCTTCTTCTGAGTTGAGAGGGGGTGATGTGAGTGGGCACAGAGTGAGGGACGTGAGTTTCCTTTTAGAAGTCAGTTCGGTTTGGAGTCTGATTGGGGAAGAACAGGTTGTAAAGTCATCTGGGGATGGGTGCTTCTATGAGAGAAACAAAAACCATGAGTACTGAATAAATGTTGCAGCAGCTGGAACATGTCACTGTATAGAAGTTCCCTCACCAGGCTTTAAGATCCCCAGTTATCAG
>NW_026008963.1:15745-46176 GCF_001458135.2 Marmota marmota marmota | reverse complement strand
ACCTGGCCTCACTGTTCAATGGCCAGTTCAACGGGCACTCTTCAATGCCTGCAGGTCCATTCCACCTGGAGAGAGACCATGGTCCTCGTGGACCCTGAGAAGCCCTGCAGCTTCCCCACCCCACATGGCCTTGCTCACCCACCAGCCACGCTCACCTCCCCACTGTCCAGCTATGCACCAGGCCCACCTCAGGACATTTGCACAGGAAGCTCCCCCTGAGATCCAGGCTCAGTCCTTCACCTGTCAGGCTTCTTTCAAGAGTGACTTTGTCAGACTGGCCAATGCCACCTCCCTAAAGCCATAAGCCCCTCCCCTCCTACAGCCCCCGGCTGCCTAATTCTCCTGATGCAACTACATTAAAGTTCTCCAGTGCTTACACTATGATGTCAGCTGTGTGTCCCAGCTAGACTGTAAGCACCGTGAGGACAGGGACTTCTAAGTCTTTCATTCGATGCCTTATTCCAGGGGACTAGACCTGTGCCCTGTGGATGAATCCACATCAATACTAATGGCCTCTCCAGACACCCCACTATGGCTTGCGGGGCCGCGGAACCCAGCCAAAGAAAGGTGTGAGGTCCCTTCAATGATCCAAAGCTGAATTTCTAGAAACCCAAAGAGCATCTGGAAACATCTACCTCCAGAATCAGAGGAGTCCTCTTCATCCTCAGCTCCTCAGAGGTACTTGCTACCCTGACATTTCTACTTTATTTCGAGGACTCTGACCCCGTGATTTCAACAAAGTGTGCTTAATTTCTTCCTGTCTCTCTGCCCATCTGCTTCTTCCAACTTCCATTTTCCTGTCAGCTGGTCAAGGCCCCTGTATTGTCTGTCCCAGGTGCTCCCCCCGAATCTCCCAGGCATTGCCCGCGGGTCTGTTCCTACTAGTCACAAAGCCCTGGAAAACTGTCCAGAAATTCTGAGTGTAATGGGGATTTTGCTGTGGGGAGAAAATACCTGGAAACCACATATCTGACAGAGGATTTATATCCAGAATATGGAAAGAGCGCCATGACCCTCGACCATCAAAGACAGCCCAGCCGCAAGCAGCAAAACATCTGAACAGGCCTTTTCCTTGAGACGACGTGAAGCTGACCATGAACTTGTGTATTCAGCTTCTTAGTTACCGGGCGGAAACCGCCATGAAAACCACCTCACACCCCGAGGGAGACTGGGATCTGACACACGGCAACCCTGGGCCTGGGGGAGGTGGGGAGCAACGGGAGCCCCCAGAGTTGTTGGTGTAATGTCAAATTCTGCGGTGAAAACACTTTGGAAAACACTTTGGCAATTTGTCGAAAAGCTAAACGTAATGTTACCCTATGAACCAAAAGGGCCACTTCTCATCAGCTCCACAACAGAACTGAAAACAGATGTCCACGTCAGCATTCTCCAAGGCACCCAGAGGTGGGACACCCGAGCACGCCTACTGGTGTGGTGCTGAGACTCATGGGGTCATCCAGGTGATGGAAAACGACCAGACCATAACGTGGAAGAACACAGTGACCCTCAGAAATGTTTCACTGAAGGAAAGCAGCCACGCACAGAAGGCCACATGCACGCCACAGAAGTGTCCGCAGTGACAAAAATCACTGCAGACAGACCAGGGGCTACGGGGTTGAGGGCCAGGGAGGCCTAGCAGTGACAGCTAAGGTAGCAGGGATATTCCCAAATCCGACAGCGCTGATGGTTTTGCCATCTTGTAAAATACCAGCAACCATCCATCGTAAGTGTCCCAAGCGCCTGTGCATCTTGGTGACGAGAGGCAAGAGGAAGCCGAGGACGGGAGCTTTTTACGTTAGGAGAACTCATCGTTTTCCATGTCCTCACACAGAGCTGAAGCGCGGCAACAGGAGATTGAAGCCACCAGTGCTCTGCCCTCGTTGTCCCCTTGTTGAACTTCGCCAGAGTCACCATTCACCCTCCCGTGCCACAGAACAACCCTGACATCAGAACATCTATTCATCACTAGGAATGCACCCCAGGCTCATAGGGACCACCCTACTCCAGTCACACACGGTAACATGTACATGAGGATGCTCTAAGAAAATGGTCACCTGGGCGTGTGTCTCAAGTCCTCATCCTTGTCACATGTCTATGTGGTTGGGCTCCTCCATGGCCTGTCACACCCTCTGGTCCACACAGTGGGTCTTCCCCACGAGGACGTCAGCTCTGAGCCTGGGGGTCTCCACCCTGGCTGCACACGGCCCCCACAGCACTGTGCCAACGGAGCCGACCACGGGGCTCATTGCAGAATCAGTCTATGGGGACAAACCCTGGGCGGGATGGTTTTTAACTGTGCCTCAGGTCACATGGCCCTGTTTGAGAAACACTATTGGACCAAGACCAAAATGGACACAAAGCACTGGGCATGGAGTGGGGCCAGCTAGCAAGGGTGAGGCCGGGCTGCTGGGGGCAGTCGTGCCCCATCTCCTCCTCCTGGGCACTCCCGGTGCAGTCTGCACACCCGTGCATTACTTCTCTCCCTGTGTGAGGGAGTCCAGGTTTTCATTGTGTCACAGCAGGAATTTATGCTAAGAAAACAGATTTTTGGGTGCTCTTGCCATACACACAAAAGGAAACTGTGAGAGGAGGGGGTGTTCATCTGCCAGACTGTGGTAACCCCTGCATCAGGGATAGCAAAGCATCGAACTGCATCCCTTAAGTGCACACAATAAAGAAAATGAAAATAAACTCTGGACAAATTAGTTGGCTCCTGATATTTGCTCAGCACACCAGCACCTTTTCCGTTACTTCCCAAACAGCCCTTATTTAGCCAGTCAGACCAGTTGAATTTATATCAAAAGGTAAAATTCTATGTCCTAGATTTTTCTTGTTGATTTCTGAAATTATAAAGCTCAGTGATTCAAGATGAAGAAAATTCTGGGAAGACTGTGCTGGGCAGAAAATAGTCAATAAGTTCATATTAGTGACTTATCTTAAATGATTGCATTATATTCTAATTAACTCTCTGTTACTTATTTAGGACCAAGATTACCAATACTACTTTGTAAATTCTGTTATCAAATTTCTGTAATTACATAAAAAAATATAAAGGAAAATCTGGACCCATACACATTTTTTTCATTATGGACATGAGCACAGCAGCGCTGCTCTGAGCTGGGCTATCTTAGCAGCCTGTTAAGTGCAGCTGTACATTAAACAACCCCAATTATACATGGAGATTGATAGTGTAAATGAAAAAGTCATTTGGGGAAATAATGGCTAAAAATGCAAAACAAGGATTTGCTAAATGTGCCCTGTCATTTAATGGCTTAATACTAGTGAAGGGATTGCTAAGACACACGTGCATCCTCCTAGACAGCCAGGTAAGCACCATCCCTCTGCGATCACTAATGGAGGCTCTGTGTCCCCTGAGGATTGGAGTCACAGCCAGTGTTCATCAGGAACTCCATGTGAGCTGGCTGAGCTGTGCATTTATCCCCTCATCTGGTCTCCATCACGACCCTAAGATATGAGATTTTGCAGGTTTACCCATCTCAAATAGAGGGAAAGTGGTACCCAGAGAGGTTAAGCAACATGCAGAGATCACACAGCCAATGCAAAGCAGGCTAGACTTGGCAGCAGAGTCTGTGTTCTTACATCCCAACCATAGGACATCCCTCTAGGTCAATGTAGCACAAACTCAGATCTATTCTAGTGGACTAAAGACTTCCTGAGGTCAGGGATCCCTGTGGCTCCTTCACCCCTGAAATGGGACCTAAATACATTTGGTGTTCAGCAAAGATTTCTGAAATCAGAGAATGGTTGAGAGTCATGTTGTGATTAAGCCATGAATAGCTACCATGCCCCAGAAAAGAGGAAAACCAGGAAATGGGCTCAGTCAGGGTTACAGGCTCGTGACTCATGGGGTCAGACCCTGCTCACCACACAGGGCACTGGACACTGGGTGGTGGTCACTCTGAGTGGGCGAATTACTTGGGACATGGTTAACCACGGAATCCTACAGGTCCTGTCCATCACCACCTACACACAGCCAGGCTGGCTGGGGCCTTGGGTGAAGGAATCTGCTCGCTGTGGTGTCAGTATTTATGTCCCCTCAACGCTTATCCTGGGGCCCGACTCTTCTTGTGCAGGCAAGTCTGAAAGTTGTTTTTTCTTTCTTCCAGATTTAAAGTTCTAACCTAATGACCAGTCAGAATCATGAACATGGTACGTTTCATAAATGCCTCAAGTTCAAATTAATGACGCCCTGTGTGGGGGTGTTTCTGTGTGTGGGTGTATGTGTCTGGGGGAGGTGCAGCAGGGCTTTGCTTTCTAAAGAAACAAGATATAGCAAAATTAACATTCAGAATGAGGGTGACAGAATTTCATGACCCCCGTTTGAATGCGCCCTTATCAAACTGATCTGTCACCCAAGCCCCCAGGCTGGGAAGGCAAAGGACAACCCATAGCATGCTCTGTTGCAACCAACTGCATCTGGGAGCTTTCTTCTCAAGCCCGTGAGGAAGAGCAATCTACGGCAGATGGATGGTGATGGCAAGTTAACCGAGATGCAGCGATCTGTTCCCAGGAACTCAAGTACTGCCGATGTTGAGGACAAAGAGCAAAGAGGGGTGGCGATTCCTTGGCTTCTGTGGGGTGCTGAGTGGCTAAGGTGCAGCACATAGATACCATGGGGCTTTCACTTGAGAATTTAAAAAAAAAAGACTAGCACCCAATATCTTGGGCTTTTGGGCTTACCTGTGTCTCCCTGCAGCTCCCAGCCCAGTTCCTCTTTCCTAACAGCACCCTATTTCTTTACGTAAGTTAGAATTACTCTTCCACGTTAGATGTGGTCCATTCTGCTCCTGGCAAAAGCCACACTGGGCCAGTTAAACATGCCTTTCTCAATGGAGGGACAAATTACTGGAAAGAGCTTATGGTCTGCTTCATGCTGAAGACACCTTATCCTTGTCTCTCTGGGTCACGGGCGCGCTCAGGAGTGAGGCCTCCTTCCCATCTTCCTGGCTGCCTCAGCTGACAATTCTGGGCCAAAAGAGAGCTTCCCACTCCTGTTTTGATCTCTTACTAATCACCTCTTGCTCAGGTTAACCCTAGTTAGTTTCTTCTGCTTGCAGAGAGGATTCCCACCCACATTTCCACCTATTTAAACATGCCTGGCTCAATACTGTATCTATTGAGTGCCAATTCAGGGCTCAGAGTTGGTCTGAGAGCTCAGCAAGGCCTGTGGAATCTCTGCCTTGAAGGAACAGGAAACTCCCAGGTGGGCATGGTTGTGGGCGGGGCACTGTCCAGTTTCCTGAGGGCACAGACATTTGGACCACAGCACCAGCTAAGGGTTCTAGATCCCAGGGAAGGACATAGATGGTGCATGTTGTATTTCCTTAGCACTGTAATAAGGTGGCTTTGCATCCCACACACACAACAGGCATCAAAACTGAGCCTTTTTCTTTTGGATTCTGCCATGGGTTCTCTAGAGGGCCTTCAGGAGAAGCTGCTGCTTTATCTGCAGCAAAATCTCCTGGGTCCAGACAAGTCCTTCCCTCTGCTCCTGCTAGACACCTCTCAAGACCCCTTGGCTTCTGTCCCCTGCAGAATGACATGGTATCTTGCAGTTACAGTTACAGCTGCTCTGGCCAGCTGGCCTCTTTCACAAGGTCCCCGGCCAATACTCCTACTGGTGACTCCATTGTAACAGCTCCCCCAAATCACACCATCGTCTCCCATCCTCAGAGGGGAACAGAGAATTTTTGCTTCTCCACCATCTCTGCTGATTTACCTCTTTCTGTGGTTGTTCTCTAAACACTGGTGACTCTAGAAGCAATTTAACCATAAAACTATGCAATTATTCATGCAGTAGAAGGACATTTCTAACTGAAAGTTTTAAACCAAATTCAAAAATTCTCCCAAAGCTGAAAATTACCTGAATACTTCCTACTTCATTTTTCCTGTAGCACCTTGCGGCCTATCAAACATTTTAAGCTGACAGTGAATGTGGGTTTTTCATGTTTTTTTTTTTCTTTTTGACATAGGTCTTTGACAGATAAGCTACCCAGTTACTTAGTCAGAAATGTATTTCCCCCACTTACAGAGTACCTCAACATATTTCAAATATGAACATTTCCTACAAAAAAGGAGAAGCTATTAATATTTCAGCATCCAAGTCAGGTTTTACATTGATCATGGATAGAAATAAAAGTAGTATATACTGTAGGAGCCCCGAGACTCCTTTTCCAAACACTTTTTTCCCCATCACAGAATAGCTTTTCTTGTCCTTTAAGAAAACCAAGTTGACAGGAGAGACACGTGGAAGCCCAGGCCCAGTCTGCTGGCCGCTGCCCTCCGTCTTCTGTGTCACTCCACCTCAACTTTCTCCTCTTCTGTAATTTTGTAGCTTAGGGGCCAGGGTGGGGAGGGGTTGCACGCCCAGCAGTTAGGCTGAGTGATCTCACCTGTTCCCCCAGAGTGCCATCCGTCCCACATTACAGAACACTCCATGGCAGCAGCCACTAAGTGGGAAACCCAATGAGGGTGGGGAGGTTCCAGTGCCCACTCATTTCTAAACCCTCTGTGGTTGGTGGACCATGACTTGGAGGGATAGCTCCTCACCCGGCCAGTGCTCAGGCCACGCCCCCAGGAGCCAGTGACACTCATTGCTTCCACTACATTTTATGGATGGTATTCCACGTGCTCATGTGTAGCTGAGCTCATGTGCAGATAGGCGGCTGCCCCCAGTTCCATCCCGCCCATCCCGGCTACTAGGACACACACTTCTCACAGGCTTTTCAGGATCAGGGCTACATTTCCCAGCAGCCCTGGTCATCAGCTCTGGCCACCATACTATATTCTGGCTACTGGACTATGGCAAGCCTCTTCCAAGGCTTGACCTTATTCCCCCACCCCCCACCCCAGCAACATGGCCACCACCTGAGAATGAAGGGATGCTGCACCCAGGAATGGCCAAGCGGCAAAGGATTAAGGAGGACTTGACTTTGGATTAAGGAGGACACTTGATTGGTAATTAACACCAGCCCCATATCGAATCAGAATTTTACCTAAGAGGAAGTAAATCAGGGTCATAATTAATCCAATAAAGGAGAAGTGGAGGGAGAACAAGATGCTCTTCAGACCTCAAGGAGCATGGCGTGTACTTAAACAGCTGCCTTTACAGAACGTGTCTCTGTACCGGCCCTGCGCTCCAGCTCTTCTCAGCATTATGTCGCTCAATGCTCACAACAACCCTGTGAGAAGCTACCATTCCCTTTTCCAGATGAGGAAACTGGGGCTTAGGACACACTGTATTCTCCAAGTCACACTCTAATAATAAGTGCCCAGAGTTCGGATCAAAGTCCCTGACCACACACATGCCTCCCTGCAGCAGGGAGTGTGGCAGGCTGGTCTCTGAGGGCAGATCCACTTGGTCCCTGAAGATGTGTGGGGGAAGGAATTCCCTGTCACCAAGCAAAACAGATGGGCTGGGCAGGAAGATGTGGTGATGGCCCAGAGAGGTGCCGAGGTTCCGGGGAGCCACCAGGAAGCACCCGTATGGGGTGGCTGGAGCAGCGGATAGCGTCTCAAAGGTCTGGAGTCCAAAGCATGTAGTTGGTGTGATACAGAAGCTTCTGTTTTTACAGAATATGAAATCTTTTTCTGTGCATGGAGAACACATGTAGTTGCCCGGGAATGCAGGCGGTTCGTGTGATATGGACTTTCTCGTACGCCGAGGTGTCTGCACAGCCCTTCCGTAATATTTACCTAGCAAATGCTCCACTTCAACCCCCTGTGAGAATTTCCACCCCGTGGGGCATCCGTGGGTCTGAGACAAACTTAAGCACACGCAGCATCACAGACCCAACCTCAGCCAGGTCCTTCTTACCATGAGCCAAGCTCTCAGTTCCAGCTCACATTCTGCTTTTTCAGCTTCATTCAAGGTCCATGGAATTTCTGAAGTATTAAAATGGAGTCCCAGATGCAGAACAATGAACCATTTTTTTTTCTTTTTTCAAAAATAGATCTCTCCCTTTTTGTACTATTTTGTTTCACTCCTGCCAATTTGAACTGGCATCAGAAGCAGTAGCAGATGCTTAATTCAGACAGAGCTTTTAAAAAGGAAGCAGAGGGATGAGATAAAGGGGAAATGACTGGAGAAAAGTTAGACATCTTGGGCCTAAATAGAAGTTCTTTGTTAATTTTTGATGCTCACCCATGCAGAACATTGCAACACACCGACTCGGTCTAAATCTCCATGTTCAACAATTTGTTCAGTGAAACAAGAAAAAAGCAGTTAAAAATTTAATAAATCTGAAGAACGGTACCTTAAGATGTAAAATTGATTGGTATTTTGAAAAAATCACATTAGATCATTTAAAAAATAAATTCCTGTGTTGTAGCACATTATTTTATAGCCCCCCCCCAAAAAAAAATCATCCTAATAAGACCACAGACATGTCCAAAGAAGGACAAGCATTAGAAAGGAAATAGGAGGCTGAAAATAAACAGTTATTGGACATTCAACATGTAATAGGTATTGATTTGTAATAGATGTTTTACTTATATTAACTGTTGTAATCATAATAAAACTATCACATGCTAGGTACTATAATGTTCAGTATTATGGGTAATATAAATAATATTAACTATCACTCAGGAAACAGTGTTTTATATGACAAGCAATAGGCTTGGATATTTTAGGCTTAGATTTTTGATATCCTTTCTCTAACTTGATCTGAACAGAGGACTGAGGAGTGGGCTCTATTAGGACACTTACTTCCCAATACCCTTGGCTAATAAGTGGCAGAGTAACAGAGCCCACTCTTCAAACCAACTTCATGACATGGCCTCATGCTGGATACACTGCAAAATGCTCAACAGGTTCCAGTGTACATAAATTGTAAGTTGAAAGCAAAGTTTGCTTGGAGCCAAGAGGAGTCAACCGGGCTAAGCCAACAGCAAACCTAGTAAACTAGATCAACAAAGTAAACTGGTGTGCCAAGAAAATAAGTTAAGCACATACAAGTATTTGGTAGATGACAGGGTTGACAGTACAAATAAGAGAAAGAATATCTGTTTAAGAAATAGTTGTCCTTTATGTGGGAAAATAAAATTCACATAGATCCCTACCTCACACCACACACTGAACAGTGCCTCAGGGTCTCTCAAGTCCAAGTCTTGAACTTCTTCTGTTCTACTTTCCTATTTGCACGTGTGCACAATATGATCTCTTTTTTTTTTTTTAAAGAGAGAGAGAGAGAGAGAGAGGGAGAGAGGATTTTTTTTTTATTATTATTTATTTCTTAGTTTTCGGCAGACACAACATCTTTGTTTGTATGTGGTGCTGAGGATCGAACCTGAGCCGCACGTGTGCCAGGCGAGGGCACTACCGCTTGAGCCACATCCCCAGCCCTACACAATATGATCTTATCATACCTACCTTTTTTCCATTTTTTTATGTGACTAACATTTCCAATTTCATAACATCAGAATCAGATATGGTCAAATATGGTGTGTGTGTGTGTGTGTGTGTGTGTGTAATGATAAAGTTTTATTCACCCATAAAGAAGAATGGAATTATGCCATTTGTGGGGAAATGGATGAAACTTGAGAAGATTATGTAAAGCAAAATAAGCCAAACTCAGAAGGTCAAGGGTCAAATATTTTCCTCCATATGTGGAAGCTAAAGAGGAAAAATTAAAAGAAAGGTATTGGGGCAGGGGAATCTCATGAAAAGAGAGATCAATGGAGGAAAGGGACCAAATGGAGTGAAGAGGGAAGGGAACGGGGAATACTGAGGGTTATATTGGCCAAATTATATTGCTATATGGTGTGCGTGTGTGACTATGTAATAAATCCAACATTACATAGAAGTATAATGCACCAATTTAAAAAAAAAATATGGGGGAAAAAAGATACAGTCAAGTCTCAGGGTGTTCTCCAGCCCGGGCCTCCCTGTGGCTTGGCCAGCCCTGGAGTGTGATAGGCTCTTCTGAGAAAAATCAAACACAGCGAATGTAACTTTCTACAGAACTCAAAGATGAGAAAATTCCTCCAGAGAACTTAAAAAACTTGCTGAATCTCATGTGTGACCCAGCTAGTTTTCTTATAATTAAAAGCAATTAATATTCTCAACTGGGGTTTTGTTGTTAGGCATACAGTGTTTTATTTCCTTTTCAACATTTGCATAATTCCCAAATGGTGATGCCTAAAATCTTCTGACATTAAACAGATTATAAAATCTGTGGCATATCAAATGTAGAAACTGCCACTAATGAGAGTTTTAATTATGAATAATTTTAAGTTGACTTTTTATCTGCCATAATTGGTTTGGCGCTATGCAAAAACTTTGAAACATGAAAAGTTTCCAACAATCCTAAAGTAGAAGGAACTGATTTTTCTGGATCTTGTTCTAGCTAAGGCTACACAAACACTGCAAATTTTGTTTCACTGATTTTTTGGGGGAGGGGGTCATTTGTTTCTTGCTTTCAATTTTATTGCTTTCTGCTCATAGTTTTGTCTCCCCCACCCTTTTCCTTTTTAGGTGAATTTCTGTCTTGATTTTCTGGTATGGTCAGGGAGGAATTTAGGTTGTTGAGAACATTCTTTGCATCTAGTATAAGCATTTATACTAGATGCAAAGAATCTAGCTTCCTCTTAGCACTAAATTTGATAAGAATAGAATAAAGCTTCCTCTTAGCACTAAATTTGATAAGCTGTGTTTTCTTTTTATTCAGTGCTATGATTTTTATTTACTTCCTCTAGACCTCTTTTACACAAGGATTTTTTTTTTACAAGTATATATATAATATATACTTGTATATATAGTTGGAGATTTCCTGTTGTCTTCTGTTGATGAATTCTCCTTTGGTTTCTTGAGAGTGGGAAAACACATTCTGTATGAGTTCCTTTCTTTAAATGTGTTGAGCTTTGTTTTATGGTCCAGGAATGTGGTCTCCCTTGAGGAATGTCATGGGTACTTGAAAAAAGCGAGCATCCTGCTGTTGTTGGGGTATCAACTGGATCCTGTTGGCCAGTTGTGTTGTTTACATCTTCCATGTCTCTTTTGATTTTCTGTCTAGTTGCTCAGTCAGTAGCTGGGAGAGTTCATTGATGCCCCCCTTCAGTTGTGGATCTCCTGTCTCCTTTTCAGCATCATGCGTTCTTGTTTCCTGCATTCTAAGGTGCTGGTGCTTGGTGCATACATAAGAAGTATCGTTACATCTTCCTGCAGATTGAGCCTTTTATCATCATGTAACATTGTTCTTTCTCTCTGGCAATTTTCTTTGGTTTGATGTTTACCAGATACTAATGTAGTCACTCCAGCTGCTGCTTCTGTTTCTCCTCCTCCTCCTCTTCCTCCTCTGCCCAGCCTCCTCCTCCTCTTTTTTATAATGATAGATGGTATTTTTTTTTCCATAAGTTTACTTTCAACCTACTGAGGCTATGGAATTCAAAATGGGTTTCTTGTAAGACTTTTTCTCTGTTATTGCAATTGCATATTCTCTTTTTTGTCTTCTCTCCACTCCACTGCTGAGCTCATCCAGGTTTCTTTATGACCATCTTTCTTAGTTCCACGATTCCCCCTGGTTCTTTCCTGCTACTTCTGGTAACTCACAAATTTCATATTTTCTTCTTTCACAGCCGTTCCTAATGGTTGGATGCTTATTTTATGGTGTTTGCTCCTAATTTCTTTCAGATAAGGCTGACATCTGGTTCATCATGGTGTTGACAAGAGTTGCTCAATTTTTTTCCTCATTTGGGCTGTTAATCTGGGGTCCTGATATGACAGTGATTTCTACTTTGTCCTCTGTAAAATTTGCCTATTATGTTAGGTGACCTGGGTCCTATTCAAATCTTTTCTCTTAGTGGGCAGTTGCCTGTTGTGGCTGAGCGTGTGGTTTTGGCCTATTTTGTGGACTTTGGCCCCAAGGGCAGCTTAATTCTCAGAGCCTTGATGCCGCCTTTCTGTTCTGCTCTGCTTCTCAGCTTCCATGGGACTCCCACTGGTGCCCTTTGGTCCCTGCTGGTTCTGTCTAAAAAGGTGAAGGGGATTTCTCCACACCATACTGGCAGATGGTCTTTTAGAAGGAAGGGGCATATTGTGATCCCTTTCCAGTGTCCCTCAGGGATCCAGTGTCACTGGGTAGAAGAGGACTCTCCAGCTGAGACACACCAAGGGGCTTCCTAGACTGGCCTGCCTCCTGCATCCCCCACTTTTGCACTGTGCAAGTCGCCTACCACTGCTACAACAAACGACCCACACAGTGTGTTCAAATCATACAACTTCCTCTTACTTTTCTGGAAGTGAGAAGACTGAAACGGGTCTCACTGGGCTAAAATCAAGAGTTCTGTCCCTTCTTAGACACCTAGGGTAGAGTTCATTTTCTTGCTTTTCCAGGTTCTAGAGGCTGCCCTGCTCCCTATCTAGGCCAGCATTGGCTGCCCAAGTCTCTCTCACTCTGTGTCTCTGACTGGACACTCCCCCTCTTTCACTAATAAGAACACTGATGACAACTCCAAGCTCATGCAGGCAAACCAGGACAACCTCACCCTGTTAAGTCAGCAACTGAACCACCCAGTGCCATCTACTTCCTTAATTCTACCTGCAATATCACCGGGCACCTTCACTGGTTCCAAGGTGTCTTCATCTAGGTTGTGCTGACACAAAGACACCACGGCCTGGGTGATTTATACTGAACAAAAGCTTATTTGGCTCATGATTCTGGAGACTGGGAGGTCCAAGATCAAGGGGCCATGGCGAGCAAAGGCTTTCCCACCGTGTCCTCACAAGCTGGAAGGCATCACATCAGAGGGGAAAGGGGATAATGCCACTTTATAATGACCCCGATGCAGCAGTGACAGCATGCACCCACCCCTGCAGAGCCTGTGACTGAGCCCTTTGGTTATGGTCCATGGCTCAGTACAACCACATCAGCGATTCCCAAAACATGAACATGTGAGTTCAGCTCACTTTAAACCACAGAACCAGGATTGAGATGTGGACATCTATGGGGTGAGTTAATTTGCCTTCACATAGACCATCACGCTCTCCAAGCACCTCCTTCCCCCCTGGTGGTCTGGCACCTCACCATGGAACACATGAACTCAAAAATCATCATGAATATTGATGGAAACAATCCCTAGCCAGTATTCTGCTCTGTGTATAAAACACAAAAGAGCAAACAGAGTACTTGTTTTAGAAATTTTTAAAATGTCACAGAATAAAATAAAATTCTATAGATTTATCTCTAAATTATAAATCCCTAGTTTTAATGCCCCCATGAAAAACACTATTTGGGGTTATTGTTTTAACTTGGGGTACTGAAGAACTTCTTGGTTTGAAAATACCATTTATTCTGGAAGACAAGTTTTACATTTTTTGTTACCCAGCATACTGTCTACTAACATTTCAAAAGAGATCTAATCTATTTCATTATATTTTATTGCATTTGATCTAATAAATTCCATGTAGCCAGCAGTGCTGAGAAATTTAAGAAGCATTTAAAATATTGTTGGTCGATATCAAATGTGTCATAAATTTACCCTGCCTTTGGAAACAGGCCCAGGAGCTAATTTTGCATTGCTCCTTGCAAAGGAGCCATATTCAGGATTATCTTTGACTTAAGTACAAGGTATTCAGTCCTGTTAAATGCAAGTTTTGTTTGAATAAAAAAAAGATTCTCCTCTAATTGTGGTTTCTGGTAAAGATAATGCCAGTACACTACTGTCTTGCCTCAGTGTGGCTAGCAACACTCTTATTGTGGAAAAAGACTTAAAGAGAATGTTAGGGTCTGTAAACAAGTTGGGATGGCGCCTGACATTTTGCTAGAGGGAGTGGTTTGTGGGGTGGCGCCAGCAAGCCATTAAGTGTGGAGATTCCTTATTGTTTGACTGCTGTATCTACTTTATGTTAATTAAGATAAGCTGTGTGGAATGTATATATACCCCTCCTGTCCTACAATAAACGGCTCCCACTCCTGCTGTATCAATGTACACAAGTTGCTCGTCACCCCCCCGCCCCCACCCCGTTATTTTGCTGCAGCCGGATTGTGGCAAGAGACAATAAGGGAAAGAGGAGGGTTAGAAAAATAACCAGACTGAAAGTTGGGAACACAGAAAGTTGCAAACTGCCTATTTCAGCAAGAGGATCCAAGTTGGGTGTTTTGTGGCATCATGAGATTCAAGGGATCAAACCTGTTGGTGGGCAATTTAAGTTCCTTCAGTTTAGGTCTCCAGGCAGGCATATCAGAAAGTCTGATAATCTGAGTGCTGGGTGCTCTGGGGCCGGGGTTGGAGATGGAGGAACTGGGGGCATCAGGGCACCCAGCCCATCCTTAGGAAGAAGCCACAGGCCGCTGTCATGTCAGGGGAGATCAGTGCTGGTGGAGGTTACACAGTGGACCACCAGGGGGCACTGGGCTTCCTCGAAGGTTAAGGAAATGCCCATTGAGATATTGAAAGCCGCTGCAGAACCTCTAAGTCACAGGTTACATAACAAGCATTTGACACCCAAACCAATGTTCAGCTCCAGAAGAAAAACTCTGGGCTACTAAGATCTTTTACTTGGAGAAATATTTATTAAGGAATTGTGAGCTCCATAGCCTCAGAGAGAAAATGTTTGACTTCAAAAATACCCGAGTCCACAACACTCAGCCTTCGGAGGCTTCACACCTCTCAGAACTAGGGGAAAATCCAGATGGGCCCAGCGAGGAAATGACAGTTCCACAACATAAACATCATAACGCACCAAAAACATCAAAATGTCAACAAGCTCCCCTTTATCCACACTAAATCTGTGCTCTTGAAATGTGTTCTGGGAAATACGTTATTGATCGTGGAATGGCGAACACTGCTCTGAAAGACGGCCTCTTTTGCTAAAATGTGGCTCACAGAGTGTATTGACCTCTGTGATAGGAGATGCTGAAAGGCTCTGTGGAGCAAATGGGGGGGGGCAGCAAGTCCAGCAGCCCCTGCTGCAGGCCAATAACCAGAGTCCGCGGCACCCAAGTGAGAGGCCCGAGGCTGGGCAGCTGGTCTTCACCTGGCCACAGAGGCTCAGCCTCCTCAGCCTGTGGCTGCAGGCACACGAAGCAGAGGGGAGGCCCTGTCCTCGCCTGCCTGCCAGGCTCTCCCTGTGCGGCCCCTCACCCAGGTGTGATGCCCGCCCTGGCTGTGACCTCTCCAACCAGGGAGAGGAGGCTCCTCTCCCTCCACAGAGGTGAACACTGCCTCAAGACAGAAGGAAAGTTGTCTCCAAGAGAAGATGTGGCTGTTGGGGGTGCTGAAAAATGCATTCATTTTTCTTGGATTGTATATTTTTGTCAGATGAAGTCACCTTTGGTGGCACAAATACTGCCCATGATCAGTTCAGCCCACCGTGGCCCCTCCTTCCCATCACTCCCCTCATCACCTATGTGCAACGTGCCTTCCACACCAGTGACCTTAATGTA
This sequence comes from Marmota marmota marmota, assembly GCF_001458135.2. Classification (NCBI taxonomy): domain Eukaryota; kingdom Metazoa; phylum Chordata; class Mammalia; order Rodentia; family Sciuridae; genus Marmota; species Marmota marmota. Next base: position 30,772 of record NW_026008963.1, on the reverse strand, counting down.
CAAGATCAGGGCCCATCCAAGGACAAGAGGAGCCCAGCAGACCCACTTTTCAAGAGAAAAGCCAACGCGAGCGACGGGCACTGTGAAGTACATTAAATATTGACATTTTCTAAATAAACGCTGCTGGTCTATGCACAAACACTCTACAAAATTGCACTAGCCACATATAATTATGGCATTTATAAAAATGTTAATTCACGGCCATTGCAGACTCACTCTGGGGCAATCAGACACAAGACTAAATACGCTCACTGTCTAGGAGTCCCCGGGCCCCTGGTGGCCCTCCACAGTGGTGCCCACTTCCTCCACACCATAAGGTCTCCACTGGGGGCCGTGGTGGATAGAGGGGCCCATATAAGATGGCTTCTCACACCCTGTCTCACCCCCATCCTGTGCAGGGACTACTTGAGTGGACATGCCCCGGCGGTGACAAGCACACCCCCAAGTCAGAAAGGACCGACTGAATTCTGACCCTGACACTCAGTAGGTATGAAAAGGCATCTTTTAGTCAAATTCAGTTTCTGCATCCAAAAGATGTGGGAAGTGATACTGCCTGTCCCATTGGGTGGTTGGAAGGATATCTGAGACACTAGATGGACAGCGCATTCCACACGGCCACCTCTGAAGTGTGTTTTTCAGCTAATATTATTCTTTATTTAAAAAAAAAAGTAGCATTAAAATTTTTTCAGATAGCAGTTACTATTTAAAAAGTAAGTTTAACTCTGCAATGTTGTTGTGAATTTCTGAAGAAAGAGGATGGATTTTGTTCTAAATACTGGTCTCAGCACAGCACTGTTCATGGAAATGGGGTTTAAAGAGTACTGGAAACATTGGCGCAAAAAAAAACAAAAAGAAAAAAACAGCATATACTTTACATGATGCCTTTAAAAATAGTGAGCTGGCACACAGAGTGCATGTAATTATCTAATCAAAATATATGCAAAATTTTTAAGTGTAGTCTGACCCCAAACTAATCTAATGTGACACTTGGACTACTGCAGAATTGGAAAATTGCTATTTTTTCATTATCAAACATAATGCTCATATTCTCTCACTTGCTTTCTCTCCTTGTCCTCACTGTCTCTTCTCAAACCAAGTGGCAAAATAAAGATTTGAAAGCGCCCAGTGATTGGGACACAGGTATCTCCTGTCACACTCTATGCTTTTCTGCAGATTCACAGGTCTCTCAAATTAGTTTAAAAAATCCTACATTTGTTTTCTCTGGATCAACAACAGCTTTCCCTTGGAGTGTCTTGCCTGTGGTGTTCCAGTCAGATTCAGCAACTGCAGAGAAGAGCCCCAACTCGTGGCGTTCCTATTGTGCTTGGTGTAAATGAACTCCCAATGGCCAATTTGGGGGTAACCCCTGCTGGGGATCAGAGGGACAGGAATAAAGCCAGCCCTGCAAGGCCAGCATGAGACAATCCAGAACCCCACTGTGCTCGTCTTTGGCAAGATTTTAAAACCAGTTTGTCATTTGGTGGTGATACCAAGGGGTCAACTCGGAGATGAAACTGACCAAAACAGCAAAATCCCCTTCATCCCACATATGGTAATCTAGACCTTCCATCTGGACTATTGCGGCCACGCAAAATGCAGGCAGATTTTCCTTGTGAGTCCAAGTTAAGTGTCACACAGAAACAAACACGAGCTGCACCCCCTGATGAACACACTAAGATTCAGTTGCAGGAACTGGGTCCATTTCATAACCCTTACCCTCCTTTAGCTGACATGAAGTTTGGGGAAATGGAATGAAAACTAAGGACCCTCTCAGGAATGAGGTGCATGAGCAAGAAGATGTGAAAACGGGACTCTGTCTAGGTCTGACTGCTCTTGGGTGCCCAGGGCAAAATAGCTATATGTTCGAGTGCCTCCCACCTTCAGCTGGGCCACCCAGGCAGGGCGAGCAGAGCCAGTGACAGTTGATCAGGGAAGGAGATGGGGTCCAAGGGAGGGGAGGTGAGGGGTGAGAGCCAGCAGCCGGGAGGGCAGATGCCATCAAGGCAGGATATGCACACGGATGGAGAGGTGGCAGTGAAGCCCACCTAGCTGTGCAGTTAACTTAGCTGAACACCTGTCATTGTTTTATGTGAAGGAAGAAGGCCGGTGAGGAGGCCCTCACAATGGCCCAGGTGCAGACAACCATCTTCGCATCACAGAAAAGAAGCAATCACTGCCAGGGGAGCCAATGCAGAGGACAGGAGAGTCCCTAGGTTTGTCTGAGGAGCCTCGCCACAGAGACCACACTCTGCACTCTCAGGTGAAGACATACTGAGGACAACAAGCCCTGCAGGAGCCCGAGAAGCCATGCTGGACCAGAACCTAGCACAGCAAGCTCTTCACACCAACAAGCCTTGGCATGAAATGGGCGCAGGAGAGAGGAGAAAACAGATGAGCGTGGCTTAGTGATGTAGCGGGCTCACCGTGGCAGGGTTACGGGCACTTTTTGAAAGTGAACTGGAATCTTTGCCGTTTTGATTGTTCTGAGCAGGAACACAATACACAGAAGGTCGTCCTGGTGCAGGGAGGAAATGGCCGGCAGACTGTTCTAGTCAGCTCAGATAGGAACTATTAGAGGAGAAAAATGTGTTTTGGGGCTCACTGCTCAGAAGTCTCAGACCCTAGACTCCATTGCTCTGGGCCTGAGGTCAGGCAGAAATCGTGGTAGAAGAGTGTGGCAGAGGGAAGCAGCTGGGGACATAGCACCAGAAAGCAGAGATATAAACCCCAAAGGCATGTCCCCAGAGACCTTCCTCCTCTAGCCACACCCTACCTGCCTCCAGTGCCACCCAGTTAATCAGGTTCATAACCCAATCCTGTCCCTGCTAAGCTTTCCTGTATTGTGGTGTAAATTGAGGACCCTGGGGATAGTCAGCTGACCTTCAGTGTCTGTGGAAGACAGGGTCCAGGGAGGACCCCCCGGGGGTGTGCCCATGCAGGGCTGTACAGGCCATGGCTGTTCAAGCTTGAGGGCCACCTCACGTCTAAACCACTGCACTCTGGTCTTTCTTCTTTATTACAAGGCTATGAGACAAAATCATAAACAGTTGGCTCTTCATATCTGTAGGTCCTACATGCATCTGTATGATCTCCATCCTAGATCAAAAGTATTCTGAAAAAATAATTGTGTTCAGACATATTTTTCCTCGCCATTCTTCCCCAAGCAAGTCAGCACAGCAGCCATTTACCCAGCATTCCCCTATCTTTAGGGGTGAGAAGCAAGCTAGCTGTCAGCTAAGTACAGGACGACGCATAGGTTGTGCAAATGCAGTTACATAGGGGGCTTGGACAGCCATGGATGGGCACATCCCCAGGGGTCCTCCCTGGATCCTGAAGGTCAGCTGACTATCCCCAGAGTCCTGCCCAGACCCCGTCCTCCACAGACACCAAGGAATGGCTGACTATTTTCTGCATAGAGTTTCAGAGGAGCCCCAGCTGGGGAGATGGTGGTGCTGGTTCTCTGCTTCTCCCTCATCTCCAGCTACTTGTTGGCAGTAGAGAACACTCAAGTAGAACGTGCTGGAAGAATGGAAAGTGAAGTCTGGGTCTGCAGGCTTTCCGCCTACTCTTCCTTATTAAATGAAAAAGACCCTCAGCTCCTAGTAACAACTAACCCAATCACGCTGGCTTCCATCCCATTCTGTGAAGAACAGCGATTAATTACACATTGGTACTTTTCATGCTTTGAACTAAATTGAGATGAAGGAATGTTTATGTGTACACAAGAACGCCAGTGTGAACAATCAACTCCTGAAAAGGGGGCTAAAACTCCTTTGGTTTGTGCAAGAATGATGGTTGATTGAAGCCTTGTTATGCAAATAATGCTCTGGGAGAGATGAAAAGGAACAACACAAAAGCCACCAAATGAGGTGGACATTCCCATGTGACTTATATTCTATGTATCTTTACAGTTTCGTTCTCTAATATCACCCTATGTCCCGCACGCAAATTACTTTTTCATTGAACAGGATATAGGTCCTAAAATTAAGGCCCAATATTATATGTGGCCTTGATATCTGGGGAAATTGAAAATGACTCCAATTACTTAACCCTAAGTCCCCCTTCCAACCTGTCCCTGCAGAGACGATCTCCTGGTCAGGCACCTCGCCACCACACACCAGCTCCTGTTATTCTCGGGCAGCCACTGCAGAAGGATTCCAGCAAGCCCGCTGCATCTTCTGGTGGGAACAGGGTCACCTGGCCCTCTTCACACTAGGAAGCTGCCTCCCACAGTCCTGCTGGAGGGTCTGCATCCTCACCCCCAAAATGAGTCACCTGCAGCTGGGAACAGCCTGTGTGGCCTGTTGGCATCCTGTGTACCTTTCTGGCCTGAGGACAGGTGACCAGAAGCTGCTGTGGGCTCTTTTGTGTGGTACCCGGTGCTGAGTGCTTGGTTCTCCTCATAACCTCTCCCCCAACAGGTAAATGAGAGGACATTAAAGCAACTCTGGGGGACTTTAAGAATGTCCTGTTGCTTGTTCAAGGTGGTCACCAGACCTTAGGTAGACCACGGAGATTCCCTGTCTTGTAGAAATTAAAACTGTTTAAGTCCCACATCACCCAGCAAGTCATTTGTGCTGACCGTGGCGGAGATTCACAGGTCCTGCCTTCCCAGGATGAAGAAGAGGAGAAGAGGAAGATAGAGGAGGGGGAGGATGGAGGAGGAAGAAAAGGAGGAGGAAGAGGCGGGAAAATTAGGAGGAGGAAAAGGGAGGAGGAGAAGGAGGACATCCAGTAAGAAGAGATGGACCAATCTATGCAACAGAATGACTAAAAGCTGTTTTTTCAAAACCTAGAAGCCAGAACAGACTTACTGGGCCTGAGGATTCACTCTCATGCACTTAGGGTAAAACAAAACCAGGAGTTCTTTAAGCCTCAGAACCAATTTTTACTTCTGTGGATACAGACAAGTGCAAATTGCCTGATTATTCGCCACCTTGGCAGCAGATACATGTCACAGAGCCAGGTGAGCAGAGCCTTCTCCCCTGGCCGAGCTTCTGGCCCCTCCAGGAATCACGGCTCCTCACCTGTGCCACTCAGCTTTGGGGGGGGGGCTGGTGCAAATGAGGGACAGATTTTTAATATTCATTAATTTGGATTTAAAAGCCACAGGTGGCTGTGACCACTCGGGCACAGAGGTTACAGTTTCTCAGGCAGAGGTTTGCTCCTGCCATTCCCAGGAAGCTACCTGAGGCACTGTCCCAGCAGAAGCCCCTCCATGAGCATGGAGAATAGAAACCATAAAGGGGAGATCTGTAACAATGGAAAAGGAGCTTTCAGAAAACTTGCTCATGGGAGGCCAGACACTTAGAAAGGCAGCCATGGATGTGCCCAGTACTTTCACAGTAAAATCACCAGTAACCACTGAACCCCACCCCCCACACACACACACACATACACACACATGCACGGTGTTCTGCTCAGATGAGGCAGGTTTATAGAAGGTTCCTGTTAAACATGACTTAAGTTTTGATGCTTAAATATGAGAGCTCTATGTGGGCCAGACGAACTAGGTTTCAATAAATCTGCATGAACACTCTGCTACCACCCATCTTTCTTCTCAGTCCCTGAGCTCTGCCTGCCCTCAGAGGCAACACAGGGAGGCTTACACCGCAGTCAGCCCTGACCAACAGAATCCACCATTTCCACCCACCCATCACCCTTCCTCTGGTGCATTTGGAAGCATCCTCTCCCTAAAATTGTACTGAAGCTCTCATGACCTTTGCAGCCAAGGGATCTGTTTGGAAACTGAGATCACTATATTTCTAAGAATGAAAATCATTGCTTTACAGCATGAAATCTTTATTTAAAAAAAAAGAAAAACTATCAGCCTAGAGTTAAATATCAACATTTAAAGTCCATGAAAGAGTTCTGGGCCCAAAACCCATGGACAGCTATGGAGCAGGACAAGACCCACCACCATGATTTACACCACACCATCACCACAGAGCTTCCTACAACATCTCCTGCTCCTAAAAATCATGGAGTGAGAGGGAATGAGGTCTCCTCCAAGCACACTTCAACACCCACATAAAAAGTGCACATTTCAGCCAGAGGCCCACGGGGTGGGTCTGCACTTCACCACCCCCAACAGCGAGGGTGCTGACCAACACCCTGGGGACAGAGGCCAGCGGGGCTGTTTCTGGCCCCTGCATTCTGGAGTCTGAGAGGATCTCACAGGCCACCCAAGCTCTGCAGCCTGGCAGTCACTCTCTGTTCTCAATCTCATTACCTAATTCCTTCATCTTTTCTTAGACATCTGGTGATCTCCTTCATCCCTTTGTCTTTATGGACAATCACTGTAAAAGGAGGAAAAAGTTTGACTTTCCAGTAAAACACAAAATGTGAATTTTTTAAAAAATGGAGTTTAGGTTATTAACAGTAGGAAGAGGTTCACGTGGAGTCTGTGATGCTCTACACAACCCAAAAGGGTTAAAATACAGGAGGTGGAGGTAAGCCCAGGGGCGCCTGCAACTCAAGGGTGAGGGACCCACACTCAGAGCTTCAGTTTCACTCTGTTCTCTTCCTCCTCCTTCCTCCCCTCTCTCATTACCAAAGAGCACAAATTTGGAAGTATGCTAAACCAGGCAGGTGAGAACTACTTTATAAAAATAGTTTCATCTCAATTTTGTAAATAGAAAGGATGTAATCCTTTAGGATGAATTGATTTAGTCTTTGAGTTGCAAATTGCACCCCAAATCCCGCCTCATTGCAGAGAATCTATCATTTTCTATGCAGTGACTGTCAACTAATCTGATCATCATTGTAATAAAGATCAAATGAAAAGAGAATTTAGGCACAGAGTAATCATTTGAGTTTTCAATGTAAAACGATCCTTGGATTCACTGGTCAGGCTAAACAGGAGGCTTCTTCTATTATTTCCCTCCTGGGTTGATTTTATAGGAAAATAAAAATGCAAGTTATGCCTATTGACCATCGGGGTCATTAACTATGGTGTCATGAATCTAAAACCTGGAATGGTCATCAATATTTGTGGCTCAGAAATCCACTGGTTCAATACATGTCGCTTTAAAAGGGAAACAAACTTACAAATAAGTTGGCACCTTTGCCTGCTCCCCAGGGTACCAGGGTGTGCACCAGCCTTGAGCTTCTATTTGTTTTGCTCTGTTAATTTGAAATATTGAATGGCCAAAAGCAGCAAATGAAGAAGCACCAGACAGTTCCTTGCTGTCTTGCTTGCTTTCTCCACCCTCTGATTCCACAAGGTACTTAGCTTTCCCTCAAACTAGAATAACAAGGGGGGAGGGAGATATTTGTCTTCACAATTCACGTTTCTTTGCCTGAAGTGATGAGAGGCATCAAAAGCCAGAGAATAACTGAAGGAGTGAAGCAAAACTCTAAATTTAATCCATTAGCACCCAAGTTTAGATTTCAGCCAAGACTGTGATATTATCTATATAAAATGGAAGTTTTCAAAGGAACATTTGAAAATTCAGTGAATCTTTATCTGTTAATTTCATAGGTTGCTCAGAAGCAGGGACTCTGACTGCTTCCTAAGACAGAGCTAACAAAGCACAAATCCATCTAGCACTCAGGAGACCCACCGAGGACAGGAACTTCTGGATGCAGAGTTGCAGTAGACCAAGAGGGGTGACCACCAGCCACCCAGCTGCAAAATCAGGAACCATCAAAGGCCCAGGAAAGCTCTGCACTCAGTCCCTCCCAGAATGTGAATGGCAGAAGTATGGCACATTATATCACAGGAGCCTAAGGAGACTCGGCTCCTACTGGAACGTAAAGGCACACAGTGGGAAAAGCAATTCCAAATAAATCTTGTCATTCAGTCACTATTAGCGCACCACGATGAATTTCTTTGACTATTGTTCTCTGGTTTTATAAGATGCTAACATAGCAAGCTGTGTGTGGGATGTATGGGAACATGGCAACTCTTCCAGAATTTTAAAGTCTCTCAATTATTTTTTTAACGCAAGTTGGTACTGATATTTTTGCCACTTTTTCTCCACAATATACAGATTCCTCATTTCCAAAATATAAAATGCCCTCCTAACACTGAAGCAGTACCTCCTCCCCACCACACTGTCTCCTTGTAACTCAGTTTATCTTTATGCAACAACTACCATGCTCCTGGTTTCAAGCTGGCCCGAGATGTTTACAGAAGTATGAAGCGAGGTCCACGCCCTTGCAGAACTCACAGGTTGGCTACAGAGACACAGCCAGCGACACAGAAGACCTGGGAATTCCATTCTCCATTCTAGTAAGTTACCTAGTGAGAATTCCTTCACCTTCCAATGTTAATGAGAATGGGATGTGTCGTGCATTTGATGGGGTCTCAAAATTGCAGTTGGCATCATTCTTTCTCAGTGGTGCAAGGTAACAGTGGTGCATTGTTCATTGAGGGGCTTTTAGCTTCCATGGAGATGGGGATGGAAGGCTGAATTAGTCCATCCTGATCCCTGGGAGCACAAAGGGAGAGGCTCCTTGAGGGGTGGGACTTGGGCCAGTGCCTCCCTGGTGCTGGGACAGAGGAGCACATTCGCCCCCTTCCCTCCACAGCCATGGCGTCTAATCTGTCCTCTGCCACCTCTTCCTTCCCAGATGCCCTGCCCTGCCCAGCTGAGCTCATCCAGCCCTTTCTGCCCAGTCTATTCTCCACCCTGTGACCCTCATATTCTGCATTTTTGTCCATATTTATTGAGTATGAAGTACAAATAGAAATTACATCCTAGAAGTTTCCACTGTGGAATGATTTCTGTGATCAAACTAATTAGCACACCCATGGCTTCCTCTTTTCTGAGGGGTGGTGAGAGTACTTGGGAACTACTCAGTTTATTTCAGACAAACAGTGACAATATCAATGCTACAGCCACATTGCTGGACATGAGGTCCCCAGTACGTGTTTATCTTATACCTGGTCAGTATATTTCTTAATTACAAAGCTAATGACGTCACTCACAGGTTAAAACACTCCAATGTCACCTTATCACCCTGAGGTTAAATTGGAAACTCCATGGAAACAAGACACCATGATCTGGAATCTGGCCAATTCTCCAGTCCTACAAGGCACCATGTTAACCCTGCCCAAACCCATGGTCCATCCCCTCACTGTGCTCACAATGCACCACGCTCTCCCCCTTCCAAGATTTCCAGGATCCTGCCTAGATTTGTCTAACCCCTTCCCCGTGCTCTCCTCTGAGTAAAAGCTCAGCCAGCCCCGTGGACTTTTAACCCACACATGTGGCAGAGAGGACTTCCCACAGGCCCATTCCCCACCCTGGGGCACATGGCTCCCCACCGCCAGGGTCCACCATGCACTGGTTCTCTCATGCGTGCAAGTGAGTGAAGGAGTGCACAGCTGTCTTGCCCTGGCCTGGGTGACTGGGGTCCAAGGCTCCTTCCTGTGCTTCCTGCTCTGTTGGCTGGATACCAAAGGCTCCCAGGGACCAGAAAAGAGCCAGACCCTGGCACCACAAGGAAATAAGTCTGCTGACACAAGGTTGTGCTACTCTTGAGATCTGGGATTTCTTCATGACAATAGCTACCCTAACCTTAACAGCGAGATAATGTATAATCTTATGATATCTTCAAGATAATCAGTCTCAATTTGGAATTCAAAATTACATTGACTAGACATGACAAATCAATGTAAGGCAGTCTCCTGGATGGGATCCCAGAACAGAAAAAGGGCATTAGGTAAAACCTAAGGAAACCTGAATAGATTATGTACTTTAGCTAACAATAATGTGTCAATATTGGTCCGTTACTTGTATCAAATGCACCACAGCCAAGCAAAACGTTAATAACGGGGGAAATTGCAGGGGAAGTGACTCTATCGGAATGGTGGAGTCGGCTCCCTTTTTCCATAAATCCAAATCTGCTGTAAAAATAAAGCCTACTAATGTACAAAGTTTCAGCTAACTTAGATGGCCAAGTTCTAGAGATCCACCCCACAGGATCGTGCTTGCAGTTAACCAACAGGGGATCATTCCCTTAGAATCCATCAGGAGCATTGCTCTCCTGTTGAGTACCCTTCAACACCCACACCTGCACAGGTGCACTGCCCGCACAGGTGCTGGAGATGCGTCTGTTGCTTGGAGGTAGGGATGGCGTCAACAGGTGCTTGGCACACCCGAACTCCCCAAACTGCGTGTATTCAACATGTGCAGCTCCTTGTATATCAATTTTACCTCAGTAAAGCTGCTTTTAAAAATAAATTTAAACAACTGCCAACATCCTAAGTATTCACATTGATTTGAAGAGTGGTCCGCCCGCTTGCGCAGCCTGAGGACCTGGTGGGGCTGGCCGTCCTCATGGGCTCTGCAAGAGGTCAGACTCTAAATCCTCTGTCCCCCACCGTGAGCAGTTTCCCCCCCATCCCTAGTGTCCTGACCCCAGGGCAGTCAGGGAAGCAGTGGGTCTCACCTGATCGTCACTGATGCTCAATGGCTCATGGCTCGCTCTTGGAGGGCCTGATGGGTATGTGAAGGTGGCTCTCTAGTGGACATTTCAGTGACCATCCAAACAGCACAGCCTTGCTCAGAGAAGGCCACCTCTCCTGCTTCCTGCTCCAATTCCCTTGGCATCTGTCCCTGCAGAAGAGCAGTACCTCACACTCCTCAGATCTTCTTGCCCGGTCAGCTCCCCATCCAGGCCAACATGTCCCCTGTGGGTGCAGCGGTGGGATGCCTCATTCCACTCTCCCTCCAGCGCAGCCCCCCACTGTGCGGCCACCAAGGCCTCGCTGTCTGCAGGGTGAATCCAGGCCAGCCGCCCCGTGGCCACGCCCACCTAATGGGCAGATTCACCTGGAGCTCTGCAGGTGGCCCTGGCAGGTCACATCCTCCTCCCTACACTTGCCCCTTGTGTGGAGGGGGATGGAGCTCACAGTACAGCTCTGCAGAAACACCCCCTGGGCTGTCCCCACCATCCCCAAAGTACCTAAGGCTCTGATCCATGCCTATGCCCAGTGGGGGTGTCTTGGAGAAAACAGTTTGTGGTAAAAAGAGAGATCTCCATATCGAAGATACAAATGAAAAGGAAACCACCACAATCAACTTTCTAGCTCTCTTCATGAGAAAGAGAGTCATGCTATAGTCACAGAGACTCAGGAGGCTGAGGCAGGATCACAATTTCAAAGAGCCTCAGCAATTTAGGGAGGCCCTAAGCAACTTAGCTAGACCCTGTCTCAAAAAAGTAAAAAGGTCGGGGGATGTGGCTCAGGGGTTAAGCACCCCTGGGCTCAATCCCCAGTACTGCCCCCACCCCCCCCCTCCCAAAAAAAAACCCAGGAGATTTGTTACTAATCTACTTACCATAAAAACAAGTTGAGCAGATCCCAAGAGGACAGCCACCAGCCCTTCTAGCACCTTATATCAGGCCTGAGGGGCAGGGCGGGCCGAGTTCCCAGCTCTCACCTGCGCCAGAGTCTCTGTACGCATGTGCAGCACATCTCCCACAGCTGCAGGCCGTGTAGGGCCCAGGCAGGTGGAAAGGCTCGGGCCTGAGCAGCTGAATCCACTTAAGAGCTCAGGCCCAAGCGATGCCTCCTGGCCCCCGGAAAAGCCACATGCACTGCCACTTCATGACCCCTGCCTTCATGGCTCGACTCCCTCCCAGGTGCAGTAGAGTCTCTGGAACACAGCATTTCCCCCTAGCTGCTAGGCACAATTGAAGCAAATAATTGCTCTTATCTGATGACACAGCTCAGTGGGCTGGCCACTGCACACACCTGGAACACCCTGGCCCCCCTCACTGCCTCCTGCCAGTCCCTTGGGCTCCCCTGTGTGCTTTGCTTTGTTTGGCAAAAATACTTAACCAGAGAAAGCTGTGCTCTTAATGAGATTTAAAGGGCAAAATACCACATTCCTCACTACAGGCAGTTAGGGTGCAGATCTCCAGGTCTCGCTCACCTGGCATACATGTGCCCATGTAGCTTTGACCAACACCTATTCCTTGCCCCTCACCCCTGGTGACCACTGTTTATTCTCAGCCTCTGTAAGTTCACGTTTTTAGATTGCCCATGTAAGTGAGGTCCTGCCAGATTTTTCTGTGCCTGGCTTATGGAATTCAGCACAATGTCCTCTAGGTTCATCCAAGTTGTCGCAAGGGCTGGCATCTCCTTCCTTTTCAGGGTTGAATAATATTCCACAGTACACCTGCCAATTTGCTTATCCATCCATCCATCCACAGGACATTAAGACGGATTCCGTCTGTCCCTTGGCTATTGTGAAGGGTGTTGCAGCAAACCCATGAGTACAGACATCTCTTCCACATGCTGATTTCATTTCTTTTGAATATACACAGAAGAGGGCTTGCTGGGCCATATGGTCGCTCTATTTTTATTCTTCCAAGGAACCTCCACACTGCTCTCCATGCACACATATGCACATTTGCAAATCCTCGGTGAGTAATGCTGCATGGGAATCGAGGAGGGGGAAGACTGTGAGTCAGCCACACCCTTCCAACAGAGGAGTTGTTAGGGGAATGGGCATGTGACCTTGGAGCCCACAGAAAATAAGTGGCACTGCCATGCCCAAATCCTATGGAAGGTGAGGCTCACGGCAGGAGCACACAGCACACGTGCTTTGGGAGACGTGAGGCTGGGGGTCTGGTGCTGGCTCTGCCCGTCGCCCGAGGGTCTGTGAGTGAGGCTTCACCCTGTTCCCATTCTCCCCAGTGCTGTCAGTCTAAAGCCCTGAAATGGTTTCCTGGTGACATCTGAAAAACCTACCATCAGTGGACACAGAGCCTCTTCCCCGCACCCACTGCTTCCCAGGCTGGCAGGGACAGCCTGCCCGTGTCCACAAGTGCTGCACTGGACCTGCTGGCCACCTGCAGCTGTGTGCACTGCCATTTCTGCAGATCAAGGCGTAAGAGGGACTGAGTCCAGAAGACCCAGGCCCCTCCACTTCCACCCGGGATGCGATTAGAACACATCCAGGACTTGAGGACTCCCTAAGGACAGTTCTGTTCTTCTGGCTATAAACCCAGAGTGATGTGAGGCTGGAGCTGCTTCTGTGAGGGAAGAGCCTGTCTGACCGTGGGACACTCACGGCAGAAGGCAAAAATGAAATAAGATGGACTGTACCTGATGAACCCCTTGATGCTACTGCACCTGCAGTCCACTCTTCCCCTGAATACTTCAGCTTGTTTAAACCTGTTTTAATTGGATTCTCTGTGATTTGCAAAAGAAATAACAAACTGATACATTCCATAAACTCAGGACCGTTTTTATTGCAATGTTTGGTTTTTCTACTATGTAGAATAACATCTCTCTCCCGGAAGAAAAGAAGGAAGGAAGGGAGGAAGAAGAAGGGAGAGTGAGTATAGGATGGAAGGTTCTAGCTGAGCACTCAGCCTGAGAAGGGAAGGACAGACATCGATGGTCTCACCGTCTCCACAAAGAATGGCTGCCTGCGCTCCAGGTGGGATCACTCATAAAATACAGTGGGCTATTAGGCTCATCTGTCTCTCCCACGGCTCTCTAATTAAATAACCACCTTCAAAAATCTTACTGTTTTGAAATAAAGTAATTTAAATCATTTTAGTTAGAGGGGAAATTACACGGACCAGTGGTCTTTGATAAACCAGGCTGTTCCAAACTGGTTCCCTGGAAACCCCTTTCTAGAACACCTAACACGCCACCTGTGGTCCAGGATGGAGGGCTGCCACCCAGCACAGGGACTCTCCAGCCGGAGACCAAGCCTGAAGGCAAGGGCCGTGGCCACAACTTACCCCTGAGAACTGGGCTTTTCAAGGATTTGGACACACAGAAAAGCCACCATAGGGCCCCTGCCAGATCCTGCTTCTCCCGGGAAATGTACAGTAGCTGCAGGTGCAGAAACAAACCCAAAGCTCCGTCCCCTCAGGTCCAAAAGGATGCCCTGGTGGCCCTGGAGGACCGTGACCTTCTGTCCACATAGGAGAGAGCAGAGAGCGCACAGAATGGGAGGGCTGAACTCTTTAAAAAAAAAAAAAATCTGAAATGTTTGAGCATCCTTTGCTTTTGAAAAGGCCAATGTTCAGAAATACAGATGTGGAAAGGAGATGAAGAAAGCGATTTCTAAATATGAGCATGTGACGCTTCCTATTAAAGGTTGAAACAAACTATAAATAAACTATAAATAAACAGATGGAAGAGAAGCAGGGAGGGGCGGGGTGGGAGGAGGGAGGAGAGGTGCGGCTAGGGGGCCTGAGGTGGAGCAGATTATCTTCCTTGCTTGTGGGATTATTTCAAAAGGAAACCCATATTGTGTTTAACTCTGATTCACTAATAATGAAAAAAAAATTTAAAAAGCAAAATTCAAACTTCAAAGCAAAACCTAAAGCAGAGCATCTCTTCCTTGATTTCCACCTGCATCTCTCACAGGGATCTGCAGACCTGGAAGTGCCACAGCCACTGTGGCGGGTGCCAGGGGATTCCTCAAGAGCCAACCCATGTGGCCGAGGTGCGCAGGCAAAGGAACCCCAAGAACATGGCTGCGGATTGCCCTGGAAAGTGCTGAGCCAAACACTCAGCCAGGTAGAGGTCCTGCAGGCCAAAGGGACAGGCAGGGAAGACAAAGGACAAGGCCACAGTGCTTAGCACCTGCGGACCTCAGTATGATCCTCCACTCATGCCTCCATAACCAGACTCTTCTCAGTCACCGCTGGGCGCCACTCGGTGGGGCTGGCTGGGGGCGGTTTTCATGAAAGCCTCAGGTAATCAGTTCAGAATCCTAGCAGCTCCCATGTTCCCATAGGTGATTTTCTTGCAGGTAATCCTTGGGGTCCACCCCCGGGCGGCCATACCTCCACCTTTGGCCAGCCTGGGCACCTGCAAATGGCCACTCTGGCAGCCTCTGCTCCCTGTGGCTGCTGGAGCAAAGCTGGACACCCTGGGTGACTTAAAGACCCATCCTTTGTGTCCTGGAGGCCAAAAGACTAAGCCAGGTGCCTAGGCCATGCTCCTGGGACACCTCCAGGCACCTTCCTGTGCCCTCTCAGCAACAATGGCGCCCACAGACCCAGAAGCCTTTCCCTCCCAGCCGCCTGGCTCCAGCCTCCTCC
>NW_026008963.1:0-13864 GCF_001458135.2 Marmota marmota marmota | reverse complement strand
TGCCTGCTGCCCAGCCTCTCCCAGACAGCTGACTGCCCCAGTCCCCAAGGAGCTGCCTCCTGCCCAGCCTGTCCCAGCCGACTGGCTGCCCCTGGCTTAAGTGAGAAACTGCACTATGATTAACTTCCATTGGCCACGGCCACCGAGACCTGGACATCATCCTTGGCTCCAACCATGGGGTTTTACCTGAGACTCCCAGGCACCTGGCCTCCAGAAGCAATGTGCTCTATACAAAATGCTGCTCCTGACTGCAAAAAGAAAAGGAAAAATATTTAAGAGAAAAACCCTGGAATCATGAAAAGGCTCACCATCCCCACCTCAGGTCATTAGGTATCTACAGTTCTGGTGTCTCATCTCAGCCATAACATCCTCTAATATCTGTAAGAATGTTGGTGCTAATTCATGAGAGTCCTCAGGGAAACAGGCCCCAGAGGCAAGAGAAGAAACTACTAAACACCAGCACTAACCCAAATTCTTACAAAAGTCTTGTGAACCCTCAGTCAAGATATGCATCAAATCCATTTCATCACCTTTCCTATTAACTATCAAAATGTTTGCATATTTAAATACTTTCTTGTTGAAGAAAACCTTTTCCTTCTTCCTTATGGGCCATTTACTCTATTATGTATTAAGCCAACAAGAGGAAAATCGATCTGACATTGATTCTAATATGTGATTGAATGTGCATGTGTATGAGTCTAGAGAGTTCCTCTACCCCTGCAGCAGAGTGCTTCCCTCCCATGGCTGCAGGAAAGGTTGTTAAAACAGCTTTATAATGGATCCTTCCTTGGATAAAATTCCTAATTTAATTCTCATTTTAATCCAGAGTTTAATCTCCTACCACTTCCTCCAATGGCATTAACTGAAAGAAATATATTGAAAGATTGAAATATTGGCCACAAAAAAAAAATTAAAGAAAAATTGGCCACACCGCTGATGGAGTTAATATTGTCACTTATAAGAATGGGTCCCAGCTAACCCAGAAGCCACTACATCTGACTTTCTTGAACTCTCTGCTCACTGACCCTCCCTATTGAAGGTTTCTGTGCACAGCTGTTGAGGTGCTGCATAAGTGGACTGCGTACTGTGGTGTCTGCCATCCTGAAATCCCACCTTCTGGCTGAAGAGAGGCTGCCCCTCTGGGGCTGACCAGTTCTCAGAGGTTTCCCTGGTCCTGTGGAAAGCAGCAGTGTCACGCCTCCAGGTAAACGAGAACCACTGCCCCCACGCAGGTGCTGCTTTGCGCTCTCCCAGGATCTGAACCTGTGCTGGGAACCTGCCAGAAATACCCAGCCCTCTCTGCAGACGGACCCCTCAGCATGGCCACAGCGTACCTCAGCCACACTCGCCTCCCTCCCACCGTCCCTTCTCAGCCTCCCAGGCTGGGTTTGTCCCTTTCTCCTGTGCTCAGCCTCGGTTCCCTTTCTGTCTCACTGGTAGGTATCAAACTGTGAATCGGAGGTCTATTGAAAGTGTCCCTTAAAGATGGTGCAAGTGTGTGCCCAGGCTTGGGACCATCAGCACTTTGCTCCCCACCCCAGAAGCCACCTGCTGCGTCTGAAATGCACAGGACCAGCAAAGCCAGGGACTCCTTCTCTATCACATTGGAGCCTATAAAGGGGTGCTTGTTGGTCCCCCACGGGAGAAGAAACTGACATCATGGCAGAGACACAAGACAGTTTTCTGTCCCTCACACCCTTTCACAGGTGGGGACAGTGTGATGGCATGAGGAATGCCATGCCATTGTGGAGGGTGGCATGGGAGTGGCAGAAAAGAAAAGAGCATCACATGACTAATGTGCAGGTGCAGGGGCAGTTACTAAAAGGTGTCATTTGACCCTGATTTTTCTGAGCTTTGAGATAGGGCCCATGATCCTGAGAGGCCCTGGGCACTAGTCAGGGTGTCTGAATCTTGGACAGCTCCTGTCCCCACTCTGATGATAGCTGTTGACTTCAAGACTGGAAGCAACATTTCATGCATAGTGTCATCTTCACGCAACCAGGAAAACACCGCCACGGCTCAGCTTTCCAGCCCGGGCCTGCTCCAGGCAAGGTTGTCAGTGCAAAGGTGGACATTGCAGGAAATCGCCTTCCATCTGCCATGTGGAGGTGGTCCCGAGGTGGTCTGGCCATGACCACTGGAGGGGGGGATGAGAGGCACAGAGAAGGATGCCTCCTGGCCCCGTGTCTGCCGAGGGCCTCGCTTCTCACACGGGCACAGCTCCCCCCTGCAGCCCAGGAGACAAGCCTGCTCCTTTGAAAGACATGCAGCTCAGTTAAGCTGACTCAGGGTCACTTCTGTTACTTTAAACCAGAGACCCCTACTTCATATAAATTCCCCATGGTCCTAAAACCAGATTCATCCAGTCAATGAAGCTGAGACCAATGAAGCTGAAATGGTCCTGATCCTGTCACAGGCAGGATCTTGGGTGTTGCCTGTCCCCTAGGGTCCCTGTGTTGAAAGCTCAGCTCTCAGGATGTCCCTGGGGAGCTGCGACACAGAGGCATGTCCTCACGGGGGCTCTGCAGGTGATGGAGGCCCAGGCTTGTCCTTAACTGAAACAGAACACAGCCTGTACTAAGAAACTGCCCTGTATACAGAAAACACCTTTATAAAGAAAACCCACTGAATAAAACCCACGGGGAAGAATCATGCCCAGCCCAAGCTACAGGCCAGTGCCTTCCTCCTTCTTTAAGTGGACGCTTCTTGACATTTACTAGTTGACCACTCTCTAAGTGTCCCTTTAAGCAGCTCTGGCAAGTTCCCAAAGGTTCATTAAGGGGCTGCCCATGTGCTGGCCATTGAACCTCTGAGAAGGCAGAGGGGACAGAGGCTTGCCGGTCCCTGGACCGTAATTCCACTGTCTCACACACACAGCCACATGGAGGTTTTGGAGGGTAATAAGCAGAGGGAAGGGAGGGGTCAGGATTCAGCCCACAGCAGTGACTTGTCATCACTGCGTCCCCAGCACCCAGCACAAAACCAGGTGGTGTAGGCAGGTAGCCAACATGCTTGAGTGCCTCTTCACTCATCCATGCTCTGTGGACAAAAATAATGACAGTCACCACCTCTTAGAAATATCAAGGGAATTTAAAAAGTGTTTGTTTTTGAAAAGCCCTTAGAAAGGTGCCTGTGCCAGGTTAGGACCAGTGGCCCTTAGTAATTCCTGCCTGTCTCAGCCTCTCACGCTGCCTCCCCAGGGCCGGGGCCATGTCTGGCTCGGTCACCAAGGAGGCTCAACAGCAGCATGGTGCCAGCTCATGGAGAAGCTCAATTCATACCTGTCAGGTGAAGGAAGGGCAGTCCGGGCGAGTCGATCGGAGCATCTGCAAGACTGAAATGCAAAGATGTCCACGGGAAACGGAAAGAACTGCAGATCTTCTCCCTCAGCACACATTTTCTAAGACCAAATTTTACCTTCTTCTGTCCATTTTCCTAGAGCACTGGCAACCATTTCTGGTTTGTTTTGCTCCCCCCCCCCTTTTTTTTTAACCTTATTACTAACTTATTTAAAAAAAAAATATCTGCCTACTGGGTAAATGCACAACCAGGAAGAGGCAGATGTCTCTCATTAGCACCTGATGGCTTCAATCTTTCACACAACTTTAATTTTATTTTCCTGTTCAATGCTCATCAGTACATCCCATGAAATAAAGGCTTCAGGCAAATAATGTCAGCTTATGAGTTTGCACTTGAGAGACTCCACGGGGTGTGGGCGGGGGACACCCTGGGGTGGTTTTCAGCTTGTTCTGGTGGCCTGGGAAGCAAGTGCTCTCTGGGCACAGCTGGGGCTCATGGGGCGCTTGCCTATTTTTCTTGACTCTACATGTCATGTCCTCATGTCCACTCCTCTCTCACTTTAGACCACCACATGGTTGCTCTTCATGTCTTTATCTGCTAAAATTCCCATTTAGCCGAGTTCTGCAATCCTGCTGCAGCGGCCAATGCCAGATCTCAAATGCTGTGGAGAGATCTGGAGGCTCAGCAAACAGCCTCAAAATGCACCCCAGGCAGCCACCTGTACTCCTCTAATGAGGATTTAAGAAGGATTTAAGAAGGCGGGGTTCATGCAAGTCGGGGGACCTTGCCAGGCAGACCAAGGAGCTGCTGATCCTCATGACAAGCTCAACATCCAGGGGAAGACAGCGAGGCATCTCAGAGGGCATGCTTTACGTGGCTCCATTAGTAACGTATTTACCCACTGACGTAGCTTGGAGAGGTGGGGACAGATCAGGCTACCAGGGATCCGGGTCAGTGGAGAGGAGCTGAGGCTCTAGGGGGTGACACAAAGGAACGTTGGACAGGTCAGACACCTTGGTGTGGCTGCCACAGCAAGATCCACAGGGGACATCTAATGGGACTGTGAAGCTAAGTTAAGCACACGCTGCGTGCACACCCAACTGGTGACAGGGAACGAGCTGCCAGATGACATTGACGTTGACCACCTGGCTGGTGTTCTGCATGGTCATTCCAGATACCAGCTCTAGGAGGCTGAGCCAAATGTCCATAGGACCCGTGCTTCTTTGCAACTTCCAGGGAATTGAGGACTATTTCAAATCAAGTGTGTAGGAAGAACTGTGGATGGTGTGGCTGGCACTGAGGCCTGAAGGGCACTGGCTTCAGTCACGGATTCCCGTGGCGTCTCTGGGACGCTCCCTGACCCTCCACCTCAGTCCATCGAGGGCCACCTATATCTGCGACCTCTGCAGCTGAACCAGGAAGTTGGAGCACATTTCTCTCTTTCTCTTCCCAGCACCCCCCACTGCATGCCTGCCTCCATGGTGCGCTGGAGCCGTGAACTAACATCTAATTCCACCGGTGGGGTCACTCTCTGTCCTGGGGTCACTCTCTGTCCCAGTGTCGCTCTCCATCCTGAGCTCGCCCTGTTTCCCTTGCAACATTGGAAGTTGGGGCTCATGTGGGGCTGATTTGCAGTTAGGCCTGCAGAACCCCTGCCCCTCCAGCAGGGTAAGAGGAGCCCTCCCTGCACAGAGCCTCCCCATACACCTAGAGCACAGAGCCAGCATCACAGGTTTGCACTGGGCTCTGTTGAGAGCCTAGTATGTGACCCAGCCACGAATTCTGGGCAGTTTTTATTCATGACATATTTGTCTTCAGTGTGTTTCTCTCTCTAATTCTGTGTATCACTAATCTTTTAAAATGAGAAACTTTAAGAGGCCAACCCCATGATGTTAAAATCTCTACAGTGTGTGAGCTGCACTCAAACACAAGTCTCTGCAGCAAAGTCAGTAAACTGAGCAGGATAACCATCCTAGAAAACATGGAAATCCTGGCATGGTGCTCACCTCCTCCATGAGCATGTGGAAAAGAGCTGGGCACATGTAGCTCTTCACTCTCATCCTCTAAACCAGAATGAAAACCCTAATCAACAAGGCATTTGCTCCTGGAAAATAACCAAGCACTGTACCAAAGGCAGCTACTTTATTTAAAAAAAAAAAAAAGAGAGTTTTATTTAGCTTGCAATTTGGAGGCTGGAAGTCCCACCAGCATGGCTCAAGCGCTTCCAAGGGCCCTGTGGATGCATCTCCTCATGGCAGGAACTTGCTTGCATCCCTGGGTCTGTGGCCTACCCCCTACTTATACAGCCACTAGGATCCAATCATGGGGACTCCACCCTGATGACCTATCTAATGCAGTCACTTTTCGAAGGTCCCACCTCTAGACACCACAGCTAGATCCAGTCTCAACCTCTCCATACCACTAATATAAGATTTTGAGGGTTAAACTGTAGGATTTGGGGCAACACATCATATTTAAGCCATAGCAACTTGTTTTCTGGGTCACTTTGCTAATTAGCAGTGGGAAGTGACACCCAAATAGAAAAGAAAAATTCTCAGAAGAGGCTACCCCTTCCCCTGCACATGACCACCCATCATAACAGGTCCATAACCACCCGATCCTGGTACCATCTTCGGGAGGCATCACTGACGCAAGAGGACTTGGTGCCACTGAGGTCTACTTCTAGGAAAGGGGCAACAGGCTGGGCTGAGCTAACAGAGATGAGGAGGGAAGGGAAGTCCATTTCCTTCCTTTCTGTCATTTCACTCTGTCCAAGACTCCACTTGGCGCCGACAGTATTTCCCATATGAAGAGCATGAAGCATCAACCAGAGAGCCCAGGCTTCAGGTCCCAGAGAGCAAGTGACCTTAGGCAGCAAAGCATCACTGAGCAGAATTAAACACCACAGAAAGATGAAAACAAGGGAGCCGTCCCTCCAGGTTGGGGTTGCAAAGTGCCTGGTACTTAGCAGGTGATCATTAAATATTTAACAGACAAATGAAGAAAAAAAGGAAGGAAAAGTCAACTAAAATTTATTTTGTTTTCCCTCCTTTTGGTCCATCCCCCTCTTCAATGTTGTGATGGCTCTAGCACCTGCTTCAATTACTCTATATCTCCCTCAAGAAGACTGCAGCCCTCAGGAGCCCCTGACGGTAGCATCTTGGAGCTAAGTTGTAATGAGGCCAATCATGGGTTAAACCAATTGTGATCCATGCCCCGGATTGAGGGTTGGGCAAAATGCAGCTGCTTAATATCTGAGCAAATCCAGAAATGGCCACTGAACACAGATCCAATGTCAGCCACAAATTGTGCAGCACATCACCTGGTGACAAAAGACAGAATTTTAGGTGACAGGCCAGATGGTTTTGGTGTCATTTAACTAGGTTGTAAATACCACTGCATGGTGCAGGGAGGAGAGTTTCCCTGAGCACATCTCTTGCAGACTTTCTGATACTTTAAGGGGAGTCTCAGCTCGCAAGGACCTTCAGCCCCTTCCCCACTCACACTAACATCCCTAACAATGGACCTGGTGGCATCAGGCCTTCCCTGGTGTGATGCTCCGTGGTAGCAGTTATCTTCTACTGATAGGAAATGATACTGTTTTGCATTCCTAGTGTCCAAGTGGTTCCCCTTTTAAACCTGGATTTAAGCAGTGTATTTTAAAGAAAAACATTAAATAGTCAACAAATGCTGTGGCCACAGAGGGGTGTTGCACCAAAGACTGAGAACTTGGAAACTCAAGGGGAGTGTTAAGAGAGAAGATTTGGGACTTTTAAAAGCCTCCAGGACAACCCAGATCCTAGCAGTGAAGCTGAGAATGGTGGCACCAGCGTAAGGCAAAGTCACACAAAATCATCATATTTCCCAAGAAACACCCTCAGCTTATTTTGTATTTGGAAACCAGGCCCGTTTCCCTCTGCAGCCTGCCTGCCCCCCTCCAGACAATCCCCACGCCTTCCCAGGCATGCGCACTGATGTGTGGACAGTGAGCGATGCGATGACCCCATGTCTGCCCGTGCTCCAGTGCCACGTCAGCATCTCACATTGATCGCTGCCACCGTCCCTGCTGGTTCTGAAAGCCAACTGAAGTATGCAAGGTCATGATTCAAGGCACATCGATTTTTGTCTTGAAATATAGAATTATAATGACAGAGAAAGCCATAAGCTAATACATTTATGTCCGTGACGTGTGATTCATCTTGAGATGTTTGTTAAGGAAAAGCGGTAAGTTGAGTAAAACACAAATGCTAACTTGTAAAAAGTCGGTGTAAGATGCCGTGTATTTAGAAAACTGTGGGCTCTGGGTGATTTGCCCCAGGACCCAGGGGCACGTCAGGCCTTGCCGCAGGGCCATGCGTCTGTCTGCACAGCTCCCGGGCCAAGGAGACCTGTGTGAGTGGCGCTCTGTGTTCCTCCACTGTGGAGGAGAACCTCCTTGGTGTTTGGAGGCCACAGAGATCTGAATTTGTGCCCCTAAAATTAAGATTTTGAAATCTTCATTCCTCCGATGGTGGCATCAGGAGGAGGAACTCTGGGAGGTGACCTAGATCATGAGGGTGGAGCCCTTACAAATGGGAGTCATGCCCTATGAAAGAGGCCCCAGAGCACTTGTCCAGCCTCCCTCTGATTGAGGATACAGGGAGAGGGCACCATCCATGAGCTGTACATGGCTCTCACCTGACCCCAAATCTTCCATGGCCTTGACCTTGGACTTCCAGCCTCCAAAGCTCTGAGAAACACACTTCTGCTGTTTCTGAATCCTGTTATGGCAGCCTGAAGGACTAAGACAGAGGCCCCAGGTATGGCCATGGGTAGCTAGGGAGAAATGGACTCACGAAGGGCATCAGAAGCTGAGCCCAGGACCAGCAAGAGCACAGGACAGGCAACAGCACAAGCCTGCCCCTCGGGCTGGGCACGCCTCCTGGTCCTCTCCATCTCAGTCCCAAGGCTCTGAGCCAAAGGAGGAGGATAGAGTTTTCCAGAAGAGTCGGCAGGTGTCGAGAGAGCCGCATGAGACAGGCGCCCACTGACGAGACAACTTCCAGTTTCCTTTTCTGGTGGCGATTTCCCTCTGTCCACCTCCATGGTTGTTAAGCAGACTGAGGCATTGGAGGTGGTGAAATCCATACAGAGCATCGCTGCCGGACTCACGCAGAGGCCATCTAAGCACGGGACAAACACCAAGCCTCAGCTGTGAACTCAGCGACTGTCCCTCTCTGACAGGCCGAGTCACTCTTCCTCCTGAAGGGCTGGCAGCAGCTGCCCACTGGTCCTGTTTGTGACGTTCACTTGGGCACTCCTTCTTGGGTCACAAATATTTTCTTAATCAACTCTCATCTTGTCCCATCTCATCCATAATGACTTTCAAAATCAGGACAAGTGAACCGCTGGGGTTTGTGGGATTCTGTGTTGACAGGAGATTGTGGGAAAAGAATGTCCCTCGTTGTATTTGCAGAGATGTTGAGTGGACAGGGTGTCATGACCACGCTGTGCTGGGACCTTCTGGACACTGGCTCGTGGTCACCACAAGCTGAGGTAGCACCACCAGGCCCCTCCACAAGGGCACCCCCTGGCCAGGAAATGCTGGATGCGCCCCTCACTCTCCAGCCACATGCTGACCCCCAGCCTTCACCCTCCAGAGCAGACCTGCCGGGGGGCACTGGGATCCCTGCCTGGTGACCAGAGGCAGAGCAAGTTTCTCCTCTGCCCCATTCCCAGGCTTCCCAGCAGGGACTCTGAAAGGAGTCACACAGACTCTTAATGAAGACTCAACTGTGCTTCCATGTTGCCCACAGAGGCCTTCAGACCGCTCCCCTGCGTACCCTCTGACTCTGGCTGGACAATCTGTGAGGAGCAGTTGGCTGCCCCCTGCTGGGGGACACCGAAGCCTGCAGCTCTGCTGCCAAGAGGAACTTGTCCCTAGGCCTCCTCTATCCTCAGGGCCCTACCATCCCCCACCTTGCTCCAGCCACTTGGACCTGCTCACTGGGCCCAGCCTATTAGTTGGGAGAGGCCATCCCTGAGGCCCACAAAAACTCAGATCCAGTTGCCCTACATGGCTTTGGAAAAATAACTAAAGTCCCCACAGCTCAGTCCCCTCATCTATGTGATGGGGATACTGGCTGATGCAGCTGGTCACTGTCCCCGTAGCAGCTCTTCCCTTCTTCCCAATGACAACACCTGAGTTCTGCTAAAGCCGGTGGCACAGACCCCTCCCAGTCTTCCTTGCAGTTAAGAACAGACATGTCCTGCAGTCCCCAGGGATGAGAAGTGGACAGAGGCCACTGGGCATGGTGTCCTAGCATGATCTCAGAAACAGAGGAGTCATCTGGCAGCTCTTCTTCACCTTTGCCCTCCCCCCTCATTCCTCCTCCTCTCTAAAATAGAGTAAGGCAATAACAGTCACAAGCCAATCACGACACAACAGAGAGACAAAGGTCTCGCCCGGCTGCACCACACTATACTGAAATTCGTATTTCTGAATTTCATGTTATCCAAGAAAACAAATTCCTAACTAACTAAAACACACAAACACACACTCACAAACGTGAGTTTATTCTTCCAGCCTTCAAATGTGCATGGGTGATCATATGATGCTGGGAGCTCCAGCAACCACCATGTGATCATGAGGGGCCCAGACTGAGAACCAACCAATAGGCTATGGAGGAAGACAGAAAGAGCTGGTGTTGCCTACATGGAAGAACTCCTGAGCCAGCCCTGAAACTGGCCAGCTCTAGGACTCTTGGTGGATCTGATATTAACTCCCCTCATTTCAAGTCTTATAGTCGAACATTCTGTTTCTTGGCACTAGTACAAGGTAGCATTGGGGGATCCCCCAAAATTGAGACCTTAATGTGAAATTGCAAGACATGTGGTCACTGTCCTTTCCCAAAGCCCTGAGCTTAGAAAGCACAGAGCAGTGTTCATGGCTGAAGTGTGAGTGCCCGGGGCCATAGCCCTGCCTTCCCAGCACAACTTCCAGATGCCGTTTTCTGCCCAGGGCATCCCTGGGAGCACTAGGTGCCACCTGAGACCCAGACTCACATAAAGAGATCCAGGCCTCGGAGACCATTCTCACAGTTCGGAGCTCTGGCCTGATGTGTGGGGTGGGCAGCTTCAATAAAGAAAGCCTGCTGGATATGGCCAACGTGGTGGGCCTGCGGAATTTAATTACAGGGCATGGAAATGAGCTGACCCCTTCCATCCCCATGGCTGCTGCCACTGCTCTTGGCCACCATCTGCACAAACTCTTGGGGAAAACCTGCAGGTGGACCCTGCCCCTAGGGGCCTGGCCAGCTGACCAGCGGACCAGAAACCCCGAGCCCCACAGCCAGCTGTGAATGCAGGGAAGTTTTCCAGGTCAGAAAAATCTGTCCTTGATCCAGGATGATATTGGGCACATGGCGATATGTGCCCAGGGCTTCCCTCTCTCTGCCCCAAGGCAGGCACCTCCTGAGGCCACCATCTTGGATTCCCTGCCTGGTGACAGTAGAGATGGCATTAAAGCACTGCCCCATGATGGACTGAGGGCAGGTCATGGTGGGGGGTGAGTTAAACAAACCAGGTTTTAGCCGCTCTCGTGTCACAGCAGTGAGTCACCATAGACGGGAAGAGCTGAAGGCCACCTAGCCATTCTTTACCCAAGTAGCCTACAACTACCCAGTGTTCCAGTTACAGTGTCCCCTCCAATAACGGGAGCTAAAAATAACATTCTTGCTGCCCCTTCCCCCCACAGGCCCCACTGCCACCCTGCGTCCTGCAGGAGGAGCCACGTGCTCATGGCCGAGCAGCTCGAGGATAAAATAAATAGCAAGTGCTCGCCATTCAAGTGAAATTGTAGTTAATTCAGAACTCATTCCCAAACTTCCCAAGAAGCCTCATGGTAACGTGGTCTGGGGCCTTTCTTCCTCCAGCTTGTGGCATCCTGCTAAGGGGACTGTCTAAGGGCACTGCTGGGGGACATCTGTGCTTGCTGGACCCTGCCCTGCCTGGGAGTCTGCTGGAACCTCCACTCCCGCTCCAGCCCTCCAGCCCTGGGGCCTCTCCTCCTCCCCCTGTTGCTGGGGGTGAAGCTGAGGGTGTTGGTGGCTTTTATAAGAGCTTTCAGACTACCAGGCCCTGGTGTCACACAGGTGAGTCTCTGGGCTTCTTTAATTTGCATACCCGAACCCTCCCCAGCCCCCAGGCCAGATAAAGCACCTCAGAATGACACAGAGGAGCAGCTGAATCCCCCCTCCTTGCCCCACAGCCTCCAGCCTGGTGCTCCTGCACCCAGGGCAGAGGGGTCCCTGTCCTCCTGAGCCCTAGAGGAGCAGCATGTCCCTGGGGTGCAAGCTCATGCTGCTGCACAGCAGTCACCTGCTGGGCCCCCACCTGGGAAACAAAGGCAAGGGCATCTCCCCAGCTGCTGTCCAGCTGCTGCCCAGGGTCCTGCAAAGAGCCATAGCAGGGAGGGAGGAAGTGCCCTCAGAGGCACAGGACCCTCCCACACACCCTGTGGCCACCACAATGGACAGCCACAGAAAAGACAGCCCAGCTCAGCAGGGCCGCAGCCTCACGGGTGCTGGGCACTGAGGCAGGTGTGACCAAGGACAAAACCCTGGCCTCAACTCTGCGACTGTGCCTCTGTCATGGCAGAGTACCTCGTCTTCTCCATTTCCACAGGTGTGTGACATGCAGCACACATGACTCCCCTGTCCCTCTGGCCTTCAATAATTGGGCATCTCCCTCCTATTTGCCTGAAACCTCCGGTGGATCCTCTGGCCTTCCCGTGCACTGTTAAGTAATGCACTTACCCACAGTCACCTGCCCACCTCCTCATCAGTGACATTCCACCACCAGGCATCCTGGCCACCTGAGATCAAAGTCCACACATCTGTAGCCCTTCTTTGTCCTATGTTGGGCATCCTGGCAGCCTGAGCATTTGAAATCATCTGCTGGGCTTCATGCACAGGGCAGGAGCCTCTTCCACAGGGACACTGTGCCAAGGGCAGGAATGAGAGCTTCCTTAAGGGGAAAGCCCAGAGGCCTGTCCACTCTGCTCTGTTCTGCTGTTGGGTCTTGGGTTGTGTCCGGGCTCAGAGAATTTAAAAAGACAACATAAATGGGAAATAAGGATTGGAAAGGTGGTGATGCAGGTATTTAAACAAAACACGGTGAAGTTTCTTTTTTTGAGGTGGCAGGTGCTGGGGATTGAACCCAGGGCCTTGTCATGCAAGGCAGGCACCCTTCCAAGGGAACTAATCCCCAGACCAGGGTGAATTCTTTACCATTTAGGAAATGGTAAAATATTCTCCATTCAGCTCAACATCCACAGGCAGTAAGGCAAAAAGACTGACAACTACACAAAATTTAAGGATAATTAAAATTTCATCTGAAATTAAGATAATCAAAAATGCAAACTGAGAGAAGGCACAACTTTCATCAGAGAAGAGAGTTCATCTCAGCACATAAAGAATTTCTAAAAGAAGAGGAGAAAGACACCAAGGCCCACTTGGGAAAGTGGGCAAGAGTTATGCACAAGAACCGACCAAAAAATAAAAGGATGCTTGCTACAAGTGCAAGATGCTCCCTCCCGGCAGCTGACACTACACCCAGGGGCTTCCCTAGCAGGGTGCTCCAGGGCCAGGCTGTGGGGAAACAGGGGCTCCCTGGTGTCCCTGATGGGAGGAAGAGCTGGGAAAGGGGATTCTTGAGATGCGTTTGGGAAAACTGCAGCGCCCACTGCTTGTTGAGAGTACAGGTACATCTGAGCAGTTAAATGATCTTTGACAATATGTAGAATATTTCCAAGGCCTACGTAAGTATTTACAAACAAAGCCATACAATGTCTGTACTTTGCTTCACACAATTGAGCAAGAGGTGGGGAGAGGGCAGAATGAGTAGAAAGGAAACTGGCTGCGGGGTCACGGTTGCAGAACCCGGGCTGTGTGACATGGACTTCACTGGGCCAGTCTCTCTGCTTCTTGTGAGTCTGACATTGCCCTAAAGAAGAAAGCAGAAATAGAGAATAGCAAAAGATATTCAGCTCATGATCACGGTTCACCTCTGGTTTGGACTGACTGCTCCTTTCAGAGGTTATGAAACCAAAGCACAGAGAGGTCCTTGACCTGCCCAATGTCACACAGCAAGCAGCAGTAGCACTCAAGAGGGGGGGTCATTCTGCTTCCTGTACCCTGTGGAGATGGAAGATGGTCATTAGGAAACCCGAAGAAACACTCGGCACATCTTCATGGTCATGGCTGGCCCTGGGACCCCTGAATAAAATGCTCCTTATTATTATTCTGGCTATTTACTGGCAGACTCCGCAGTCGGAGCCGAATACTGGGATTGCTACTGTGCTCATCATTAAATGCCTCATTACGGGAGAGCATTCCCGAATAGTGCAGAGAGGTGAATGCCAGTCCACATAGCGTCGGGCCACACCGGCTGAAATCAGGACAGGCAAACTGGAGTACGTGCTCCTCATGCCAAGCCCGCAGTTTTCAAGAGCAACTGGAGGAAAACAAAATGTCCCCAGATGCAAACACTGAAGAAGACCTTGGGCTCCCAGACATGCTGGCCA
>NW_026008962.1:0-3476 GCF_001458135.2 Marmota marmota marmota | reverse complement strand
TTACAGGCCGGGGATGGGGAGTGGGGGCAGCGGGCAAGCAGTACCAACTGACTCCAAAGAGTTTCGGGAAACCACATTCGGCCACATTAACCGCTATGGGCCCAAGAGAAAGAAAGGAAAAAGAAAAATGAAAAAAAAAAAAAAAAAATCCCGGGGCTGTCTTCAGCACGTCTCCAGCCCGGCTCCTGGCAGGCCCTTGCTGGCTCGGCCTGATTCCAGACCAGGGGTTTTGGGTTTTTGGCTGAGGGAAGCCAGAATTCTCCCGAAAAAGGAACCCCACGCCCACTCCCCGTTCTACCCAGTCAAGAGCCTCCCCAGGCCTCCACCAACCTCGGAGAAGCAACCCAGTCTCGGAGCATTAACTACGATGATTATCTTTGACATTATTAACATTATTATTATTTCTACCCCCCACGTTCCCTAGCGGCTCTCCGCTGCGTCTGCTCCCCAGGGCCACTGGCTCAGCCTGGGGACTGAGAAAACCTGGCTGGGGCTGGGGGAGGGCTAAGGAGGTTGGGGCAGAGTCCAGGAGGTCTTCCTTCCAGAATTAGCTATTTCATACGCACGCACCAAGGGACGGAGGGAGCTCAGGTGGGTCCGTCACCTCCTGGGAGTGGGCTTGGGGGACCCCAAGTTTAGGCATACCCGCCCCCCGCCCCATCACATTCCCATGGTGGAGACTCAGGCGCCACGAGAGCCTCGAGAGCGCCACGGGGTGAGAGTGCAGGGTAGGCCCGGCCCGTTTGGATCCTGAACCTAAAGGGCTGAGAGAGAGCGGAATGAGCGCAAGGGTGAAGGGGACATCAGTTGCTGGATCCTTCCGTCACCCCTTTGGCCTCAGTCCCTTCTCATCCATACCAGCCGGGGACTGAGAGTTTGGGAAGCCACAGGAGGTGATCATGTGTGAGTGCATGGTGTGTGTGTGTGTGTGTGTGTGTGTGTCCGCGAGTGCGCAAGTGCTGGGGCTCCCCCAGTCTCTGCCTGGCGGCTGAGCTGGACCCAGCCCCCGCTTGACCACCACACTGGACCAGGCAGGAGGGATGCTGGACGAGGGCAGGGCACAGAGCAGGAGAAGACGAAACCAGATGTCACCTCTTCAAATGCTTGTGGGCCCCTGGAAACAAACAAACAAACAAACAAACAAACAAAACGTGGAGGGTGAGAGGTAGCCAAAGCACCTAAGATTCCCGGACTGCGTTTTGAAGGGGAGGAGCAGCAGTGGGAGGACCCTGGCCCGAAGATCCCCCGCAGAGGTCTGGGCCTTGGCGATTCAGGGGCAGGGCAGGACCTGGATGCTCTGGCCTCAGTCATCCCCCATCCTTGACCGTGAACTCGGACCCTGGGGCTGTCCTAGTTATGGTTTACAGGAGTTCTTATTTGTAACACCCGGTGGTTCAAACCACTACATCTGCCTTTTCGTTCAGAGGAGTCCAGCAAGACTGGCCTAAGGGTTTAATGTTCTACCTCTTGATCCAGTTTGGAAAGAGAGATTTTTTTTTTTTTCCTAAAATAAAAACCCAGTAACAATCAGCTGGGAGCTGGGGTGGGTGTGGGGAGGGCAAGGAAAAAATGACATTTCTCTGGGCCAGGTTCTGAGCTGCCAATTAAAAATAGAAACTGTTCATTGAGATCTGCTGGGGATAGCTGTGGGCTGAGGGCTCCAAGTTTTTGTTTATATCCAAGTTTTATATCAGACTATAATCCATCAATTCACAAGTATTTATTGAATCCCTACTTCGGATTCCAAAGTTTGCTTCCCGAGGCACATGTCTATTTAAGCATAATAAATAAATAAATAACACATCCAAAACTTCAACCCGGTCTTGATGGGGTGTTATTTTGAGGCCTTTATTTCTCAGTCCCTGGAAGTAGGCCTATCCCACCTCTTGGATTTGGGGGTGGGAGGTTATGTAGGAAAGGAAAGGACCTGAGTTCCCAGTGGGTGCTGGATGAGTCCCCCGTGAGTCTCGTGTGCTACCAATGAGCTCACCAACCGGGACACACCTCCCCCCTCTCCTGCCGACCTAGGGGTCAGGCTATCCTAGCCAACCCTGAGATGAGGAGAACAAATAGCAGGGTACAGGGAAATCCAAGCCTCCGGTCCAGCCTGTGATCTGCCCTTGATCTCAGGGTTTTGTGCGGAAGATAGAACCACTTCAGACTGAAAACATCCGTCTGAAAAAGAGACAAAGGGGTTGGGGGATGGGGTAGTGGAAGGGCGAAGAAGGTGCGGGCAGAGAGGAAAGGGGCCGAGGCAGGGCTGGATGGGTGTACAGGGCCTAGTACGTGTTTCCTTTATTTGCGCTCTGCCAGGGCTTAGCCCTAGCAGCTTCCCCTTGCCCACCGCCAGAGCAGAACCCACGCGGCCTCCGCTGTGGTAGTCACCTCCTCCCCGCCAGGGACTTGGGAGGACATCACTGAACTGGGAGAAGCTGATACCGATGCCAGTTATCATTGTGGTCATTAGTAATGCAGTGAGGATCACGATAATTAATAATAATAATGATGGGCCTCCCGAGGGGGTTCCAGCTGCCTCCGGATAAAGCGATTCTCGCTTTGAGGGGAGTTATTCGATGGTGGATGGAGCGGAGCGCTAATGGAGCGAGCCTGGGCGCCCTGAAGTTCAAGTTGACGGCGGTGGCGGACAGAAAGCGTCCTCCAGACGCCGCAGTCCGACCTCCAGCGCAGCTCTGGGCCCCTGAGGGAGGCGAGGATGGGCTTCAGTTTTGTGACTCCGGAGTCACGGCAAAGGCAGGTTAGCCTTCGGCTTAGACGTGGGGGGGGGGGTGAGGACGGGCGAACTCGCGCACCCCTGCCGGACCCCCAGGCCTAGGCGACAGATCGCTGTCTGGCTCTTGGGCCGCAAGCCCCCCGCACGCCTTCTGAGTGGAGCTAGGGTGACCTCTTGAATACTTTTAACACTTTTGCAATCTCCCTCCCTTCGTCCAGTCCCTGAGACTCCAAGGCCGAAGAGAAAGGCAAGAGAGGGAGACTGGGCCACATCCCGGGGTTGGAGACTCGTTTGGACAAAGCCGAGGGAGGAACAGGGAGCCATTTTGCAGGAAAGCTGCTCCCACGAGCTCCCTACATCGGGGACTAGGAAACCACTTCCAGGCTGGTTCCTCTTTGCCTTGTCCCTTGTCGTTTTATTTTCCTGCTGAAAACTGAGATCAGCGCCCCCAACCTCGAAGGACCTCCGGTCACTCTCCCACATTCCGATCTGAAGTGATCGAACCACCTCAATGCTGTGAGATCGTTCTTCTCTTGCTTCTTCCCCCAAATGAGAGAAACCCCCCTAAGGCTTGAGTTGATGTGAAAGTTGCCCACACACCCCATTTCATCCTTCTTAGATTTGGGAGGTGTCTCAAAACAACAACTTCCTTTCCCAAAATTAAAAAGTTAAAGCCGTGCCATAGGCAGTTTCATTCTTGCCCAAATTATGATGAATATTTAATCTGATCCTCCTCCTCCCCTCC
>NW_026008961.1:0-3476 GCF_001458135.2 Marmota marmota marmota | reverse complement strand
AAAGAAAGAGAAAGATGCACCTCAAACAGACATGGGGTGCGTGCACTTACCTCAGTGTAGAATCTCGGTGGAACCTCCAATATGTTACCGCTGTTGACCGGTGACGAGTTCTTGCTTCCCCAATGTTGAAGAATAACACCAAAGAAGCACGCCGAGGCAAGGTCAGAGTAGAAATTAGAAGTTTATTAAAGGACAGCAGAAAAGACTTCTCCCGGAGGAAGAAGGGGACCCAAGAGGTGGAATCCTTGGAAGGGATGTTGTCTCCCCTTTTTATAGTTCTTTCAGTGATGGAATGTAGGTGGGAAGGCCCGCGGGGTGGGGCACAGGTGGGCCAAAGAAGTAATCTGGTCAGGAAAGACTTCTGAGTCAGCACCTTTTTGCTGGGGGCTGTTCATTAACATTTCTTTGAGGTGGACTTTGGCCTAGGGCCTTTTCGGGACTTCATTAACATTCCATGAGTTGTCCTGCGTTTCCCGGAATCATTGCCAGCATGGCCTCCATTTTAGATTTCACTCGGTATTAGACCCGGATTTATCTAACTACACTGACTACCTAACTTTAAATCTGGCTTCATGTGTATGTGAATCCTACTCCATTCCATTTAATTATTTGTTTCTTTTTACTCTAGGACTACATTTCTATACTTATTGTGAAATATGTTAAGTCTTGAAGTCAGGTAGTAAAGTCCTCTGACTTTGTTGTTCTTTTTTTCAGTTTATCTTGGTTATTTTAGATCTTGTACATTGTTAAATTTATTTTAGAATCAATTTATTATTTTCCTCAAAAGAGCTTGTTAGAAATTTGATATCTATAGACAGTTTGGGAAGAAAGCTATGACAAAACCATAAATATTGTATAATCTACCATTTAAGTTTTCTTCAGTTTCAGCAAAGGTCTGTGGTTTTCAGAATAAAGGTCATCTTTTGATTTTTCATTCAGTATTTCTAGATATTTTTATTTTGGGGGATGAAATTTTACGTAGTATTCAATTTTTAGGCACATAATTTATATACAATAAAATGTATACTTTAAGTGTCTACCATCTCAGTCAACATAAAGATTTCTATCATAGGAGAAATTCTTTCCCCTTTGTAGTCAATCCTTCCCCAACTCCATGTGACTATAGATTAGTTTTGCCTTTTCTAGAAATGCATGGGAATGTGTGTTAGATCCATTCATGTTGCATATATCAGTTGTTTGACCCCTCTTATTCCTGAGTACTATTTGATTATCTGAAAATACCTGAAATCATTTGTTTATTCATCATTTGATGGATGTTTGGGGTTGCTTTCAGTTACTTATTATGAATGTAGCTATGTGAACATCTTTTTGTGGGAATATGCCATCACGTTTAGCATAAAGACCCCAGAGTAGAACTGCTGAGCCATGTTGTAAGCATTGGCTTCAGAAGAAATGGCCAGAGAGTTCTACAAAGTGGTTATACTATTAATGCTTGAGAGTTCCAGTTGCTTTTGGTGTTGTCATTCTAAATTTTATCAGGTGTGAAGTGGTAACTCATTGTGATTTTACTATTGTGTGTCCCTGTGTTACCTGTGAGCCCTTGTTTCCCTGAATGCTGAAGTATAACACCAGAGAAGCACACTGAGGCAAGTGTAGAGTGGAAAGTGGAAGGCTTTATTAAAGGATAGCAGAAAAGACTTCCTCCCAGAGGAAGAAAGTCGGAATCCATGGAAAGGGGAGGTCTTCCCTTTTTTATATCTAAGGTCTTTTTTTAGTCCTCCCACATTCCTGTCCTTTGTTTCCCTCTAGTCTGCAGTGATGGAATGCAGGTGGGAAGGCCAAAATGTAGGAGATATGTGAACTGATGGGGCAGGGAGGAGTAATCTGGGCAGGAAGGGCCTAGGGTGGTTTGATTAGCACCTCCCTGTTTGCTGTGAGCTACTTCATTAACAGTGCTTTAGGATGGGTTCTGGGCCTTGTGGAAATTAGCATTTCAATTTCCCCAGGTGTTGTTCTGGTTTCCTGGACTCCATTCTGAATATGCTCTTCATTTTCTTTATCTTACTCTATTAGAGCAAATTTACCTAACTACACTAACTACCTATCTTTAAATCTGGCTTCACCTGCAAACTCACAAACTTGGTATCTCTTAATATACTGTCATTCGCATGCGTGAATGTGTGTGTGTGTGTGTTTGTATGTGTTGTGCATATATATTTTTTGTTAAGAATTGGTTCATAACTTTTCCCCATGTTTTTATTTGGTTATTTGTTCTCTTATTACTGAATTGTGAGAATTCCTCATATCTTCTATATTAAAGTCTTTTGTTGTGAAATCTTTTCTTCTAGTCTGTGACTTCTCATTTTCTTTGTGGCAGATTTGAAGAGAAGAATATTTTAAGTCCAGTTCTGCATCAACGAAAATGGAGAACACACTGCCATGTGGTTGTTTTTCTTTCTTTCTGAATCCTCCTTGCTCTTATTTTTTGGAGTCCTCCTCTGTTTGTCATCTGTATTCAGTTCTTAGTTTCTAGTTGCAATCAGTGGGAGAGATTAGATTGTGTGTGCTTACTCCATATTAGTCTGAACCATGCCCCTCATACCCCCATAAAATAATAGTTTATGTCTTTCCTAAACAGAGAGGAAGTATTGCTCCTACAAGGGAGAGGTCCCAGATGGGTAGTCCTGAACCACTCTCTTTTATATGAACATTGAAGCAACACATGTGCTGAGATTCAAGGAAAATTCCTTAAGTTTTTATAATTTTCATATGGACATGGTTGCTTTAGATGGAGAGAAGTAAATTTTGTGCCCTTCTATAGCATCTCTAACCCATATCATCCTGTAAATTTTCTTAGGCAGGTATGCTATTAAGATATTTATCAAAGAAAAATTTTAGTTGTTTTTTTTTATTTTTTTTATTGTTGGTTGTTCAAAACATTACATAGTTCTTGATATATCATATTTCACACTTTGATTCAAGTGGGTTATGAACTCCCATTTTTACCCCATATACAGATTGCAGAATCACATCAGTTACACATCCATTGATTTACATATTGCCATACTAGTGTCTGTTGTATTCTGCTGCCTTTCCTATCCTCTACTATCCCCCATCCCCTCCCCTCCCTTCTTCTCTCTCTACCCCCTCTACTGTCATTCATTTCTCCCCCTTGTATTATTTTTCCCTTTCCCCTCACTTCCTCTTGTATGTACTTTTGTATAACCCTGAGGGTCTCCTTCCATTTCCATGCAATTTCCCTTCTCTCTCCCTTTCCCTCCCACCTCTCATCCCTGTTTAATGTTAATCTTCTTCTCATGCTCTTCGTCCCTACTCTGTTCTTAGTTACTCTCCTTATATCAAAGAAGACATTTGGCATTTGTTTTTTAGGGATTGGCTGGCTTTAGTTAGCATAATCTGCTCTAATGCCATCCATTTCCCTGTAAATTCTATGATTTTGTCATTTTTTAATGCAGAGTAATACTCCATTGTGTATAAATGCCACATTTTTTTTT
>NW_026008960.1:0-3477 GCF_001458135.2 Marmota marmota marmota | reverse complement strand
AAATTTGAGATCCTCCTGTCTCAGCCTTTTATCTCTTATATTGGGCAATGTCTTAGAAGAAGATACCACCTCTATCTTCCAGGACTGTTTGCTATACAAACACCCTTAAAAACATCATCTAAACTGGGTGCACATGCCTGTTATCCCAGGAACTTAGGATATTGAGTGTGGCTGGGGGATGACAATCTGAGCCAGCCTGGATAACTTGGTGAGAGGCTCAAAGTAAAATAAGGAAAAGGATTGGGATGCAGCTCAGTGGCAGAATGCTCCTGGGCTCATGGGTTCAATACCTGTACCATTAAAAAAAAGAAAAGAAAAAGAGAGAATAAACAGATAGTATTTGAAACTAGATATGGAGAAAGGCAAGAAACCCCATGCAAAACTGACTCAGCTCCACTGTTCCACACTCCCCCAATGCAACTGCAGAGACCTAACCTGATGGCAAAGCCACTTTGGACACTTCATCCATCCAATAGCCATCCTCCTGATAGCCACACACAGATATTTGTAGATCACTTTCTGGTTTACAAAGTATTTTCACTCACCTACAACTCCTATTTCACAAGACTCCCTATAGCTATTTTCATTTTAAATAATATTTTTCCCATAAATGTGAATTTTTCTCTAACCTGGCCTCTTGTAAGAGGGATGCTCAGCAGTGATCAAGGCCAACTTATTCTTTTTTCAGAGGAAACACCTGTGCTCTAGGAGAGAAAGGGAGTTGCCCCAGCTCCCCCAACAAGGGATGGGAATTCATAGCTGCAGCTGTCCCCTTGTGGCTACTATAAGACCTCTAATTATGAGGACAGGTGGAGAGGCCAGGTAAAATGGAATGGAGTTGGGAGTCTCCTAGGAATAAGTTACTATTTTTTCTTTGTATCTCCAGGGTCAGTGCAGAGCCTGGTGACCAGTAATACTCTGTAAATGACCACTGAATTAAAGTGTATTGAGCTAGACCAGAGAAACAGTGAGGGAAGAAGGAATCCTGGGTCAAGAAGAGGGGCAGATGGGAGGGCAAGCTGCAAATGCCATTTGGTTAACTGACAGTTGGGGAGAGGGGTCTGGATGGAAAATCATGGTTGGGTTCATCCATGAACAACCATTACCTTGGGGCTGAGTAAAACACACCAAAAATGTACACAGGCTTCTCTGGAAAGATGTGACTGGATTTCAGAGAAGTGGGGGACTAGGACGTTTAGTAATGCACACCACAAAATGAGCAATTACCATACACCATCTCCAACCCACATGAAGACCCTGACAGCTAACATATGCCCAGGGCTCACTACAAGTCCACCAGACCAAGAATGCTGGTCATTCCTGTATTCCCTGATCAGGGAGAGATATGGAGGATATCTTGCACACATTCATGTGGGTTGTAAGTGGCAGAGCCTGAATTTTTCTGATTCCAAGCCCTCTTTCTTTTTTCAAAGCCCCAGGGTGCTGAACAGGGCAGCAGAATGCACAGGGACTGCAGATTGGAGTTGTAATCAGCCAGCACAGCAGCAAACTCGTCCTTAGCACTTTTTAGACATGGTGTTCAGAGCCACAAGGAATATGAAAGGAAGGAAAACACAGTCTTTGCCTTATTCTTTCCGTCTTACAAAGCCCAGTATCCCATCAGAGAGAAAGTGCTAACCTGCCTGGAACTCAGGAGAACCACAGGGGCAAAATATAATAAATCCGTATAAGAGGCCTATAGGAAAATATCGACATGTAAATAGTGTATACAAGGGAGATGGGAATGGGAAAGAGTAGAATGAATCAGACATAAGTTTCCTACGTTCAAATATGAATACACAACCAGTGTAACTCCACATCATGTACAACCACAAGAATGGGAAGTCATACACCGTATATGTATAATATGTCAAAATAAGCTCTACTGCCATGAGAAACTAAAAAGAACCAATAAAAAATTTTAAATAGTATATACAAGAAAATCTATGGGAAATAAGAATTTGTCAGTTTTTAATTAAAAAAATTACCACCACACATTACTATATTTATATCCTGTATCTTATGTGATTCCCACAAAAGTCCTGTGAGATACACACAGAAAAGCCATTCATTTGTAAACAAAGTTAGAATTCAGGGAAGGCAGCGAGGCAGCCCAGGTTCCAAGCTGGTGGCTGGCAGAGCTGGAGATGGGACTCGCTTTCAGATTCTCTTGCTTTGTCCGCCAGTGATCACAGGGATGGCAGTGACTATGGATTAGAAAAACCACAGGGACATGAGTGCTTATTGAAACAAAGGCTTTTGGGCATCATTAATCTAAAAAGACCAGAGGTGTGGAGCAGAAGAAGGCTTCCTGGGGAAGGCTGGGCCAGGGCAGTGATAGGAAGGCAGGCCTCTGAAGCACTCAACCTTCATCTCCCCCATGGCTCCACATGTATCAGTGCTCAGTGCTAGGTACTGTGGAACAGAGACAAAGATGACAGTCCCTGCCAACAACTGTACAGTCCTTGAGAGCAGGAGATTGACAAGCTGCGATGCCCAGTATGATGAATCCCACCTGGGTGGTGGTGGTGGGTTGGAAAGCCTTTAGAGCAGATGGAGTACCTGACTAGCACCCTGGGGAAGTAGAATTCTGCCAGACAGAGAAGGAAAGCCACGTTGTAAGGAATGGTCATTTTCTTGAGGAGTCCCTGCTGAGCACCCTGGCACCAACAGCAGCCTCACCATATCCCCATTGCCCTGTGTGCAGGAAGGCCAGACCGCCCGGATGCTGGAGGTCATCCACGACCAGGAAGACATGGTCCAAGCGCTACTGAGCTGCCAGGCAGATGTCAACCTGCAGGACCACGATGGATTGTGGGCTCTCATGATGGCCTGTCACCATGGCAATGCCAACCTGGTGTGCCTGCTCCTGGCCCACCCGGCCTGGGACAGCAGCCTGACTGATAAGGTGAGACTTATGATCAGTTAACAAGTAGGTTAGTGTTTAACTTATGGTCCTGAAAAGTGCCTCGTAGGCCAGCAGAATCCAAGGAACCATACACTAGTAGAAAAAAAAAAAATCAACCTTACAAGGCTGTTGTAGATTTAATGAGGCAATACAGTGCTTGGAGCCTGACGGCTGGGAAACCCACAGCTCTGGACAACTGGATGAAGGAGCAAACTTTACAGAGTCATCTCTCGTAGTTAAATTGGAAATACCTCTCTGATACTGATCCACTCTGCAAACTGGCCCATTCCACTGAGCCAGCCTGTGAAGTAGCCCTGCTAGACCCAGGCTTCTTAAATAAAGGTCTCGGTAAGGTGAGGACATTGATGATGATAATGACGATGATGATGATGATGATGATGATGATGATGATGATGATGATGTTGATGATAACTAACCTGTGCTAAAATCAATGACCTTCTGAGGTTGGTATAGCTGCCACCATTTTGGTAGAGGAAACTGAGGTCCCAAATGGTAAGGTACATGGGGTAAGGTACCCAAGATCACACAGCTGGTGGAACCCACCTACC
>NW_026008959.1:0-3477 GCF_001458135.2 Marmota marmota marmota | reverse complement strand
TACTGACATTCATTTGTCCCCCTTGTATTATTTTTCCATTTCCCCTCACTTCCTCTTGTATGTACTTTTGTGTAACTCTGAGGGTCTCCTTCCATTTCCATGCAATTTCCCTTCTCTCTCCCTTTCCCTCCCACCTCTCATCCCTGTTTAATGTTAATCTTCTTCTCATGCTCTTCGACCCTACTCTGTTCTTAGTTACTCTCCTTATATCAAAGAAGACATTTAGCATTTGTTTTTTAGGGATTGGCTAGCTTCACTTAGCATAATCTGCTCTAATGCCATCCATTTCCCTGTAAATTCTATGATTCTGTCATTTTTTAATGCAGAGTAATACTCCATTGTGTACAAAGATTATTGAAGCTCTGATAATTTTTTGAGATTGAGGGGTTCTGGGACTAAAAAGTTTGAGTATTTCTGCATTTAAAACAATGATCTAAGTGTTAATCTATGTGCTGCTGACTGGAGGAATCCCATGGGACAATGCTGCTGAAGTGTGGTCCATGAACCAGCATTAATCTCACTAAGGTGTATGTTGGAAATATGAACAAGATCCAAAAGAATCATTGCACATTTAGGAGTATCAAGCTAAATGATAGAGAGCTTCATAGAAATGGCTTTGAAGGAAAATATGCCAGGGATTCAGTCTACAAATGCAAGCTTCAAATCCTAACCGGTATTCTAGAGCAGTGGTGTATAATTGCATCTGATTGTTAGAATCACTTACGAATTTTATAAAACATAACAGTCTCAATGAAAATCAGAACATTCCTTGTGGAAGTGTATGTGGCAATATCCATGAAAATTAAAAATGTATGTACCTTTTGGAAAACCTATTTCTAGGAATTTATATTACATAGAAATTTTCACGTGTGCAAGTATCATATGTATGAGAATTTTTCATTCTATTGTGACATGTAGTAGGAAAAATGCAGGAGAAAATCTAAATTTCAAGTAGTAGGAAACTTTAAATAAAATAGTTGCTTATCCAAACAATGGAGTACTCTGAAGCTGTTAAATAAAGAGTATAGCATTCCTTTCTGTACTAATATGGAATAATTTCAAAGACATGGAAATTAGATAAATCAAGGTATAGAAAAGTATGTATACCATGTTACTCTGTAATAAAATGATATATGTATGTGTGCATATTTGCTTGAGTATATATAAATTCTCAAAATTTTTTAAGAAACTGGTAAAAGTGATTGCCTCTGTGTAGAAAAATTAAAGGAAAGGAATAAACAAGATGAATTTGATTGTTTGCCCTTTTGTTCCTTTTGAATTAATAAATTTGTTTATGTATTGTCTATTATGAATAAAAACCAAAAATAACCAAGCTATGGAACCAACCTAGATACCCTTCAATAGATGAATGGATAAAGAAAATGTGGTGAATATACTCAATGGAATATTACTCAGCCTTGAAGAAGAATGAAATTATGGCATTTGCAGATAAATGGATGGAGTTGGAGACTATCATGCTAAGTGAAATAAGCCAATTCCAAAGAACCAAAGGTTGAATGTTCTTTTTGAATTAGACAGAGGGTAGTGAAGGGGAGTGTTGTGATAGGAAATATAGTTGAATGAATTGGACATTATTACCCTATGTACATGTGTGATTACATGACCTGTATAACTGTATATCATGTACAACCAGAAGAACAAGAAGTTATACTCCATTTAGGTATAATGTGTCCAAATGCATTCTAATGTCATGTATAAGTAATTAGAACAAATAAAAAAGAGACCCATAGATAATTGCATATTCTGATTGAGCAGGTAGAGATAAGGCATAACAATGTATATTTAGCTCCCTAAATGATTCAATTGATTCCCAACCAACTTTGGGAACTTATAAACTTATTGAATGTCAGGATTATCTTCCTCATGAGCACATCATTGTGGAAAATAAAAGAGATGTATATGTTCTTTCCTTCTTTCCCTATTGATGATACTGCCCATATCCTAAAGAAAATAAGAATTTTAGCCTGACCATTTTCAAAAGAGGTACTAGAGAAGAAAGAAGATAATCACCAGGTGCATTCTATTTAAATTTATGTGGGCTTTTCCTGCAATTATTTGGGGTATGTATTTTCAGATTTGAAACAAAATATATTGTTTTGTAGAAAGTATTTAGTAGTGTAAAAATACAATGTTTGTTTGGTATTGGGAATTGAATCTGGGGCACTTTACCACTGAGATACTGAGATACATCCCTAGGCTCTTCTCCTCCTCCTCTTCCTCCCTCCTTCTCCCTCCTCCTCCTCCTTTTAGTTGTTGTTGTTCTCCTCCTCCTCCTCCTCTTTCTTCTTCTTCTTGTTCTAGTTCTTCTTCTTCTTCTTTTTTTACTTTGACACAGGTCTTGCTAAATTGCTGAAGCTGGCTTTGAACTTGCAATCCTCCTGCCTCAACCTCCTGAGTTCCTGGCATTATAGGCATGCACCATAACACCTGGATCCAATGTTTATTATGTTTAGAGATATAAGGATTTGGGAGTAAAGAGTGGTCTCTTTTCTACAAATTCCCCTTGAAAACATATTTTAGAGCTTTCTTCACTCCAAGATCTCACATTAATCATTTTATTCACTTAGGAGGATACCAATGTTATACTTCCACTGCAACAAACAATACATGTATTCAAAATTGGCTTTAATATATGCACATATGGGATTTTATGTGTATATTCACAGACACTTGGCAAACTTTACAACTTCTGATTTGTAAGTGTATCATTTATGTATCTATTAAAGGTTTCTGTAGTGCTAGAGACTGAGTGTGCCCAGCAGGCATGGAAACTCTGGCTGTGGGCCTGGCACTGAGATGGACCTGAAGCTTGATGACACTTGGGTGGACCTAACACTAGAGCCAGCCTGAAGCATGGAGTCACTGATATGCACCTGGTAATGGGGTGGGACTGGAGGCTTAGTCTGCAGATACCAGCCTGAATTCTGTAGCTGTGGAACAGACTTTGTGCTATTTTACCCTGTGTTGAGTTCCACAGCAAGAACCAGAGCTTGCTTCCCTTTCCTTTCCCAAACAGAAAGTTATCTGTGTTTACACTGTGCTGCCTGAGGGTGGTAGAGGGTGACTCAGTTAATGTAAAACTGTCTTTCTCATCCTCTTCATTGTGATTTTTCTTGTTTTGGGGCTGTACCCCCCTCACCTATTTTCCTTAGCATGTACATTTATAATTATTTAAATTGATGTTTTTGCAGGGTAATGAGCACTGGAATGTCCTACTCCACCAACTTGCTCTCAATAGGCAGTATTTTCTTATCACTTGAAAATTCTTCTCACTTTTCTACTAGTTTATAGATAGGATCTACTTAATCTGGAAGTATTTCTCTCATCTATTGATTCTTGACAAGTCTGAGGAATGCAAATTAGAAGAAGATTGTTAACAAGGCATTGGAAGTTCACAAAGAGATTTTAAAAAAGGCCACATTAAGAATAAATATCCAAATGAATGACAGTAAGGGG
>NW_026008958.1:0-3477 GCF_001458135.2 Marmota marmota marmota | reverse complement strand
GGAGTGGGGCGGGGGAGGGCTGCAGGCTCTTCCCTCTCAGGGGGTCCTCCTCTTCTCCTTAGCCTCCACCCCAGGCTGGAGGGGACAGCAGACAGAAAGAGGCAGGTGGAGCTGAGCCAGGTGTTTTTCCATTCTAGGTCTGGGGAGAAGATGGGGGGGGTATTGTCAGAACAAGAAGGACACTTGCTCCACAGACTGGGAGGCCCTCAGTAGACCTCAGTTCCAGACGTGCCCAGCTGAGTCCCTGGGCATGTAGCTGCCTTCTGGGCCTCAGTTGCCCCATGTCATGGTACTACAGGCAGGAAGCAGGCTATTGCTGGGCGGAGGTGTGGTCAGGGTCCTAAGGGGACTGCGCTGGGGGCGGGGGTGCCTGGACTTAGGCGAGCTTGGGCAGCAGAGGCTCTCACCTCTGGGCCCAGTTGGGTTTTTCTGTTTTTCTTCTCTTTCAGATGTGCAGAGCCCTCCTCCATTGCCAACCTAAACTTAGATATAACCTTAGCCCTAGTCAGCCTGTCCCCTGGAGGCAGACCTTGCTCTGGAGGTCCCCCCTGGTAGGGAAGCCAGGTTGGAACTGAGTCATTTTAGCAAGAGCTGAGGCTAAATGGAAGTGAGCATGGAAGGCTCTGGGGCCTCAGAAGGGACAAGGAAGGCTTCCTGCAGGAGGCCAACAGGAATTAGTAAAGAAAGCTCACCAGTAGCCCTGGCCCCCAGGGGGACAAGGGAGTGTATATAACAAAGGGTGGAAGTGTGACCCACAGGAAAGTTAGGCGGCTCTGGGGGGCTGCTGTGCTAGGCTGGCTGGGCAGGGACAAGCAGAAGACATGCAGAGTCAAGAGTGGGAGACACAGGAGACCTAAGCTGGGGGTGATGGGGTCAGACATGGGTACCAGAAAGACCTCTTTGGAAGTAGGGAGGGGTACTGCCCACTGCCTCCAACAGCCAGACAGACCCTCCGATGGCTGGCCTCTGGGATGGACAGAACAGCGAACAGTACCCGCTGCCTCGAGAACAGGAGCGCAGTGGTCTGCTTTAGGTCTGGCTCTCTCTAGCTGAATCGGAAGACAGCTCGTTCACTGTGATACCCCATAAAGCTTGCGGTCCTTAATATTTAGTGGCGGGAAGGATGGGAAGGAGAAAAGGCAGATCAAGCCACCCTGGCTAGGAATTAGAGATGGCTCCCCTCCTCCGCAAAAAGGCCATTGTGTACGGCTTTCCCGAGCCAGTAGGCCACGCAGTCCTCCAGAAGGGCCAGTGAAAACCCTCCCTGCTTTCTGAGCCTTTGAGATTCC
The DNA here is from genome assembly GCF_001458135.2 of Marmota marmota marmota. Lineage (NCBI taxonomy): Eukaryota > Metazoa > Chordata > Mammalia > Rodentia > Sciuridae > Marmota > Marmota marmota. The sequence continues at coordinate 2,188 of NW_026008958.1, read as the reverse complement.
CCTTTGAGCCACTGATTTCCTCTGAGTGGGGGTGGGGTTCCTTCAGTGTGTGGGAGGCTCCCTACTCCCTGCTCCCCCAGACAGAGCAGCAGGCTGCTCCCGCCAGCCTCTCTGCACAAGCAAGCTCTGATCTGGAAAGTGGCCCACCTTGGCCCATCTGGTCCCCTCCTTGCACCACCCTAGGTCCTGTGTATCCTAGACTCCTAAGGGGCCTGAGCCCAGGCTGACAGCCATCAGCACTGCCCAGTTGCACTCTCTGCTTGCTTAAGAGGCAGTGGGTTCCTGGCCACCAATGGCACCTGAGCTTTTCCCTTAGAGGGGCTTGGAGTCAAAGTCCTGAGAAAATCCGAGATCTTCCATTTCTGGGCTGTGTGGACCAACAAGTTGACTCCCCTCCTCTACAGCTTGCACTACAAGAAGTGAAGGAATGGGAGCCCGACATGTGGAAACGGTGCCTTCTTGTCTGAAGAGCCAACTGAGGTTAAGAGGCTTGCTGAAGTCACACAGCTCAGAGGCCAAATTCTGCTTGTTTTTACAAACGCCTGCCTCATCTGTTTGTAAGAATTAAATGAGATGATATCTATTAAGAGGCTGACACTGGGCCAAGCTCCACGTAGGAGCTCCTTGCCTCACCATCCTCCAACACTGAGATATACCTCTGTTGGGGGGGCAGCGGGTTCATCAGTAGGAGTGTGGGGGCCTCCCAGAAGGAGGCAATTTCTATAGCTGGGTCTGAAAGGATGGAGGGAAGCACTGCTGTGTGTCTTCAGGCAAAGCACCACACTTCTCTGTTTTTCTGACTCTAAGATGATTACCCCCACCACCTTTCCTCTGGGGTGAGAGAGAGTCCTCTGAGGAAGGGAAAAGATTGGTAAATAGCAGGTGTGACCTCATTAGTGGGAGTGATATTATTATTAATAACCATAACATAATGAACCAAGGTTCAAAGAGCTGACCCTTTACCTTGCCTTCCCAGGAAGTGAAAAGTAATCTGGGGCAGGTGGAGGAGGGGGAGGGTGTACACCCCCTTGGAAGCATGTGCATAGCTAGGGTGGGGGAGGGTATAATCAGTTTGGGGCTTTTTTATACTACTTGTCTTTGTTAACTCCACCCAGGAAACCCACAGAAGGACAGACTCTTCTGTTCTCTGCTTGATTCGCTGTACCTTCCAGTCAAAACACCACTTCTCTCCAAGTCTGTGGTGCTAATGAAAACACGTGGGGCCTCCCAAGGCCGTCACCTTGTGAGAACTGCCTTCATTTACTAGAGACTCTGCACATGGCACATGACCTTCGGGTTAGAGAGGAAAAGGTCAGAATCTTAGGGCTCACAATCTCCAGACACCCCCAAGAGCTTCCCACAGTGATGCTATTTGACACCACGATCTATAAGGTAGGTTTTCACTGTTCCCATTTTGTGATAAGGAAATCAAGGCTCAGAATATTACAAAGTAGCTCTCAAGTCTCCCATTCTGTGTCCTTTCTTTGGTAGTCCAGGGTGTTTATCTGAGGCTACAAAGGAAGGGACAATGGGACTGCTGTCTTTGGGAGGTGTTCCTGAATTCAGATGAATGACTCAGTGACTCAGTCGGGCTGCAGAACCTTAGCTGGCCCTTGGGGGTCTCTGTTCATCCTGACCTGGTGGGGTCTTACTCAGGCTCAGGGAGACTGGAGAGACCACCAGGCACTCCTGAGTACACAACTTGAATCTCCTAGACCCCAAAGCCAAGGACACTGTCTTCCTCCCTTCCTGCCCCTGCAGAGCAGGATGGGGAGTAGGTGCTGAGCTGGAGGAGGGTGAGGAGAGGGCAGAGCTGGTCAGGAGCAAGAACAGGGAAGAAGAGCTTGTGTGAAAGGGGCTGTCGGGCTTGACTCTGATCTGCAGGAAAGAAGCACTTTCCTGATCCACACCTGTCATCCCAGCCACTTAGGAGGCTGAGGTAGGAGGATTGTGAGTTCAAAGTCAGCCTCAGCAATTTAGCAAGGCCCTAAACAATTTAGTGAAACTTTGTCTCAAAATAAAATATAAAAAGGGCTGGGGATGTGGCTCAAGCGGTAGCGCGCTCGCCTGGCATGCGTGCGGCCCAGGTTCGATTCTCAGCACCACATACAAACAAAGATGTTGTGTCTGCCGAAAACTAAAAAATAAATATTGAAAAACTCTCTCTCTCTTTAAAAAAAAAAAAAAA
>NW_026008957.1:0-3477 GCF_001458135.2 Marmota marmota marmota | reverse complement strand
AAAAAAAAAAAAAAAAAAAAAAAACAACCAACCAACCAAACAAACAAACAAAAAACTGCTTGATTTCCAGCTCCATTACCATTCACTCCTATAGGGAATATGAAGTGAAACCTGAAAATTCACACAGTTCCTGACATTGAACCTTTGAACCTAGAAGACCCAAATGAGGGGAACCTAGTCAGGCTATGTACATGATAAAAAGTGCTCAGTTTCAAAGAAATGCAACCAAACATAACCCTAACCCTAACCCTAACTCTAGCTCTAAACCAAGCTCTAAAACTTACCCCAACACTAACACTAATCTGTTTAGGGAAACAATGAATTTAGAAGTCCCACATGTGGGTATCTTTAGCAGCTAGCACAAACCCTGTTTGATTTCTAGCACCATTACCACTCACTCCTATAGGGCAACATGAAATGAAACCTGAAAATTCAAACTGTTCCTGAGAGCAAAAGGTTCAACCTAGAAGGCCCAAATGTGGGTAGCATAGGAAGGCTAGGTAAAAGATGAATCCTGCCCAGTATCAAAGAAATCCAACCACACCTAACCCTAATCTTAACTCTAAATCTAACCCTAGCCCTAGCCCCACCCCTAACCCTAACCCTAACCTTAACCTGTTTAGGGAATCATTGAACCTAGAATTCCCTAATTGAAGGAGTCTAATGGGACAAGTTAACAGATGAATCCTGTGAAGTATCCAAAAATACAACCACATAATTGGGGGAGGTATTTCAAGATATGGGTATTTTTCTGTTTGCTACTAAAGCGATCTCAGATAAATTTCTTCTTGCATGTCAGGTTAGGGCTAGTTTCACAAGGAACAAATCAGAGAGTGCACATGAAAACTGATTGAGTGTGTGAAGTTTTAGCAGCTAGCACAAACCCTGTTTGATTTCCAGCACTATTTCCATTCTTCCCTACAAGGGAAAATGTAATGACACCTGAAAATTCAAACTGTTCCTGAGAGCAAAATATTGAACCTAGATTAGCCCAAACTTGGGTAGCCTAGCAAGGCTAGGTAAGAGATGAATTCTGTCCAGTATCAAAGAAATCCAACCAAACCTAACTCTAACCCTAATAATAAATCTAAGCCTAGCCTTACCCCTAACCCTAAGCCTAACCCTAACCTGTTTAGGAAACCATTGAATCTAGAATTCCCAAACATGGGGAGCCTGGTGGGGAAAGCTTCCAGATGAATACTGCACAATATCAAGGAAATATGACCAAAAGTTTAAGGAAGGTATTTCAGTTTATGGGTATTTCTCTGTTTGCGCTAAATGTGCCCTGAGATAAGGTTGTTTCTGCATGCTTCAGCTTAGGGCTACTTCCACAAGTATCAAGTCAGAGAGTGTGCACTGAGTGTGATTTAGTGTAAATGCATAGCAGTCAGCACAACAGTGTTTGATTTCCACCACAATTCCTTTATTCCCTGTACAGCAAAATGGAGTGAAACTTGAAAGATCAAACTGTTCCTTAGAGCACAACATTGAAGCTAGAAGGCCCAAATGTGGGAGCTTAGTAAGGCTAGGTAAAAGGTGAATCTTGGCCAGCATCAAAGAAATCTGAGCAAACCTAATCCCAACCTTAATACTAAATGTAACTCTAGCCATAAGCCTAACCAAAACCCCAACCCTATCCTGTTTTGGAACCACTGAACCTAGAAGGCCCTAACTTCTGGAGCATAGTAAGGATAGGAAAAAGATGAATCCTGCCCATTATCAAAGAAACCCAACAAAACCTAACTCTAAACCTAAAGCTAAATCTAACTCTAGCCCAAATCCTAACTGAAACAATAACCCTATCCTGTTTAGGAAAACATGGAATCTAGAAGTTCCAAACTTGGAGAGCCTAGTGCTGTAAGCCATCAGATGAATTCTGCACAGTATCAAAGATATTCAAACAAAATATTGGGGAGCTATTTCAGTATATGTGGATTTCCCTATTTGCTCCTAAAACACTCTGAGATAAAGTTGTTCCTGTGTGCTTCAGTTTAGGGTTATGTCTACAAGGAAGAAATCAGAGAGTCACACTGAAAACTGACTCAGTGTGTCAAGTCTCAAGCCAGTGGCACTACACTGTTTGATTTCCAACTTGATTTTCATTCACCTGTATAGGGCAAAATGAAGTGAAAGCTGAATATTTCAACTGTTCCTGACAGTGACCCATTGAACCTAGAAGGCCCAAACGTGGGGAGCATAGTTAGGATATGTAAGTGATGAATCCTGCCCTGTATCAAAGAAATCTTACCAAAGGTAACCCTCACCTTAACACAAACTCAAACACTAGCCCTAATGTTGATGCTAAACCTGAACTTAACCTGTTTAGGGAACCAATGAACATGGAAGTCCCATACTTTGGGAGCCTAGTTGGGCAAACTAACAAAAGATACTGATATGATGCTTGCACAGTATCATAGAAATCTGACCAAAAATTTGAAGTGGTATTTCAGAATGTTGGTATTTCTCTGTTTGCTCCTACAGTGATCTCAGATATAGTTGTTCCTGCCTGCATCAGCTTAGGGTAATTTCCACAAAGAAAAAACTTGACAGTGCACACTGAGAACTGATTGAGTGTGTGAAGTTTCAATAAGCTAGCACTAACCCTGTTTGATTTCCAATTTGATTTCCATTCACTTGTATAGGGCAAAATGAAGTGAAACCTGCAAATTCAAACTGTTCCTGACAGTGAATATTTGTACCTAGAAGGCCAAAACTTAGGGAACCAAATCAGGCTGTGTAATGGATGAATTCTGTGCAGTAACAAAGATATCCAAAAAACCTAATCCTAACCCTAATGCTATATCTAAACCTAGCCTTGATCCTAACCCTAAATATAACCTTAATCTCTTTAGGGTACAGTTGAACATAGAAGTTCCAAATTGGGGTGTATAGTGTGCCAAGCTAACAGATGTGTTCTGCGCATTATCAAAGAAATCCTGCAAGACAATTGAAGGAGGTATTTAAATAGGGTTATTTTTCTGTTTGCTCCTGAAGTGCTCTCAGATAAAATTGTTCCTGCATGCTTTAGCTTACGGCTACTTCCACAAGAAACAAATCAGAGAGTGCGCAATGAGAACTGATTGAATGTATGAAGTTTCAAGCAGCTAGCAAATACCCTGTTTGGTTTCCAGCTCCATTTCCATATACTCCTATATGGCAAAATGAAGTGAAACCTGAAAATTCAAATTGTTCCTGACAGCGAACTGTTGAACATAGAAGACCCAAATTTGGGGAGCATAGTGAGGCTTGGTAAAAGATACATCCTGCCACTGATCAAAGAAATCAGACCAAAAATATTGTGTAGCTATTTCAGTCCATGGGTATTTCCCTGTTTTCGCCTAAACCTCTTCCAGATAAGTTGTTCTTGCTGATTTCAGCTTAGGCCTACTTCATCAAGTAACAAACCAGAGAGTGTGCACTGAGAATTGATTGAGTGTGTGAAGTTTCAAGCAGCTAGCACAAACACTGTTTGATTTT
>NW_026008956.1:0-3477 GCF_001458135.2 Marmota marmota marmota | reverse complement strand
TCCTATTAAGGAATTTGGAGCCCGACCCCACAGTATGTAGATCGTAGCCAACTTTTTCTTCTATCAGACAGCGTGTCTCTGATTTGATATCAAGCTCCTTGATCCATCTTGAGTTAACTTTCGTGCATGGCGAGAGAAGGGGATTCAGTTTCATTTTGTTGCATATGGATTTCCAGTTTTCCCAGCACCATTTGTTGAAGATGCTATCCTTCCTCCATTGCATGCTTTTAGCCCCTTTATCAAATATAAGATAATTGTAGTTTTGTGGATTGGTTTCTGTGTCCTCTATTCTGTACCATTGGTCCACCCGCCTGTTTTGGTACCAGTACCATGCTGTTTTTGTTACTATTGCTCTGTAGTATAGTTTGAAGTCTGGTATCGCTATACCGCCTGATTCACACTTCCTGCTTAGCATTGTTTTTGCTATTCTGGGTCTTTTATTTTTCCATATGAATTTCATGATTGCTTTCTCTATTTCTACAAGAAATGCCATTGGGATTTTGATTGGCATTGCATTAAACCTATAGAGAACTTTTGGTAATATCGCCATTTTGATGATGTTAGTTCTGAGTATCCATGAACAGGGTATATTTTTCCATCTTCTAAGATCTTCTATTTCTCTCTTTAGGGTTCTGTAGTTTTCATTGTATAAATTTTTCACCTAAATAAATACTTTTGAGAACTATATTTATTCCAATAGTTTCTAGACTCAGGACATTTGTCCACTGCTTTCATAGCCTGTTACCAAACCATATAATGCATGATTACTATCATAGTATTGCTTTGTTTTTAACTTAAACAATATTGTTCATGGTATTTACTCACCATGTTTACTCACCTCATTAGGTAGACTTGATTTTGGAGAAGGTTTTTTTTTTTTTTTTAAAGAGAATTTTAATTGTACATGTATTGGGTTTCTTTTGACAAAATTATACATATGAGGGCCTGTCCTGTAATGCCAGCAGCTTGGGAAGTAGAGGCAGGAGGATCAGGAGTTCAAAGCCAGCCTCAGTAAAAGCAAGGCACTAAGAAACTCAGTGAGACCCTGTCTCTATTTAAATAAAATACAAAATAGGCTGGGGATGTGGCTCAGTGGTCAGGTGCCCCAGAGTTCATCCCTGGTACATACCACCACCACCAAAAATAATTATACATATGAGGACTAATAATATTGGAAAAACAGTCAAAATATTAATTAAATTAAGGAAATGATTACAAAGAGAAAAACCCCATCCTATTAAAGGAATCAGTACTCTCTCCATTTCACCCACTCACTGAAGGTTTAATACAAAGTGCTCCACTCTTGGCATTCCTGGCCACAGTCCCTTTATATTACTGGTGGACACACCAGCTTATGTACAAGCCTTCATTTATTTTTGATTGCTCCTTTCTACAGATACATAAAGATGAAATTCCCTTTGGTATATTTATATATGTATATAACATGATATTGTTGGATTTGTTCGATATTTCTTTGCCTTTGAGAAAGTTCTTTTTTTAAAAAATCAAATTCCTTTCAATTGATATTTTTTAAACCATTAAAACTTTTTTGAAGACAGGTCCTAAAAAATATATTTAAACATTTTTTTAACATTGTGACTGCTTTGAAGGAAACTGCATAAATTTGCTAAGTACTCTTTTACTTTATATTTATTCCTAATGGGTGAAATTATTATGTCTTTATTCATGTGCGACTATCCTTTTTTAGATCCTAAATAATTAAAAGAATTTGTTAAAATACAAATTTACTACAAAAATGCCCAGTTAGATTTATTTATTTATTTATTTGGTACCAGGGATTGAACCCAGGGGCACTTAACCACTGAGCCACATCCACAGCCTGCTGTTTTTACATTTTATTTTGAGACAAGTTCTCACTAAGTTGTTTAGGGCCTCTCAGATTTGCTGAGGCTGACTTTGAATTGGCAGTCCTCCTGCCACAGCCTTCCTGAGCTACTGAGATTACAGGCATACACCACCACACTTGGTTTACATCATTTTTATATTACATAACTCAATATCTATAATATGTAGACATTAAACAGAATTTTGGCCTTAATTTTTATGTAGAACTTATCATCTTTTAGGTGGAAATTCTTGCTTCTCTTCAGAAACCAAAGAAGATCTCTTTAAAAGGCTCAGATGGAAAATTCTACATCATGATGTGTAAGCCAAAAGATGATCTAAGAAAGGATTGTAGACTAATGGAATTCAATTCCCTGATTAATAAGGTTTGGAGATGTTTGCTTTTATTTCAGAATTATCAGAATTACTCTCAAGTGTATAGGCTTCTCATTATACAGGTGGATCACTCTCAAAAAGAAGGAATGATGTATGACTTTTTCATTTTTTAAAAAGTATGATTTAAATGTACAAAACATAAAATTTACCATTTTAACCATTTAAGTTTAGTGCTCTTAGGTACTTTTTTTATTTTTTAATTAACTAATTGGTAGACCTTTATTTTATTTATTTATATGTGGTGCTGAGGATGGAACTCAGTGCCTCACACATACCAGGTAAGTGTGCTACTGCTGAGCCCCAGCCCCAGCCCCTTAGGTACTTTCATATTGTTTTGCAACCATTACTATCATCCCCTTCCAGAACTTTTAAATTTTCTTAATTGAAACTATTTTTTAAACAGTAATTCCCCATTCCCCGCCAGTCTCTAGCAACTGCCATTCTATTTGCTATCTGCATTGATTTGACCACTGTGGGTACATCATATAAGTAGAAATCACATAGTATTTGCCCTTTTGTGACTGGCTTATTACACTTGGCATTATATCTTCAAGGTTCAGAATTTCCCAAACTGAATAATATCTCATTGTATATCTAGTTTACATTTACTTTATCCTTTGATGAACACTTGATTTGCTTCCCTTTTTGGCTATTGTGAATAATGTTCCTTTGAATATGTGTATACTATTATCTATTTAAGTCCCTGTGTTCAGTCTTTTGAGTATATACATATAAGTAAAATTGCCTGTTTCACTTAATTAATTTTTGGGATCACGTCATGAATTGGTGTCACACATAGTGGAGAAATGTTCTACCTCATCCCTAGCCTGTTTCACTTAATTATTAATAAGAAAATTGCTTTTATATAGAAAAAATATTAAGTTGAAAATATTTCCTATTTAATGATTAAGTTGTCAATTTATGCCTTTTCTATCAGATTTATTGGGTGTTATGTTTCAACGCGAGGATGAAAAGTTAGGTTCTGTTTTTATCACCTCACTGATAAAAGCTAATAATTAGGGTTTTTTTTTCAGTTTTATTGGTGTTTGATATAGATATAAAGATGATGTAAGAAATTTATTATGAATATATGGTCTTATATCTTCGAATTTTTCATTAACCAAGCATTAACCATAGCATATTTTTTAATTGGTAAAAATTAAACCATACTATGGAAAGATGGAACTTGAATTTTTCTACAAGTTTTTTGCGTTTTTTTTTTTTTTTTTTTTTTTT
>NW_026008955.1:0-3477 GCF_001458135.2 Marmota marmota marmota | reverse complement strand
AAAAAAAAAAAAAAAACAAAGAAAAAATTCATGGGGAATATGTTATTTAATTTAGTGTAAAAATATTCTTATGTTGTTGAACTTTATATTTTTATATTTACAAGGTCAAGATAATATGAACAATTATTAATTAATAAAATACTTTGGCAATATTTTTAATGTACATAAGGTTATTAGTGTAATTACTTCAGAATCATGGAGTACCCATGGTTTATTTGATAAATGTTAACTATTTTAGTGTAGAAATGAAATCTTCCAAAGATTTGAAACACAAGATTCAATTTTATTTGACCTCAAAGGTACCTTTTTTCCAAATAAATTTGTGTGTGTATATTCTTGACAGATCCAATTTGAAAAAAAAAAAAAAACTTCCTGCATGTTAGAAATAGTATAAGAATTAATCAAAATATTTTCTGATAGTAGTTGTTATTATATAATTGTGACTAACATGTAGATGACAGTTACCTTATTACTGTAATATAATGACCAGAAGCAAAATCACTAAGATAATCACTAAGATAATTATCTCCTGTGGTGTTACCTACACGAGCTTAAAATATAACTAATTAATTTGTAAATGACAACTTACAGATTTGCTAATATGATCACTACTGGACCCACTATACATGGGAAGTCTAAGCTTATTTTTCTGCCACCAACTGTACATATAGAGATCAGTTAAGATAAAACTTAAATATTTAATAAAAAAAAAGTTAGATATTAACTGTTAATTTTAAGTATTCAGGACTTCAATTGCAAATGTGAATTGAACTGCAAATATTTTATAAACACACCCCCATAACCCTTATCTGTCTAGCTACACACACACACACACACACACACAAACATTTAAAAGATACTGGCTATAAATAAATGACCTCATTATAGTAAAGTCTCAGCCTCACCAACAAAGTACATTTAAAGAAACTTTTCTGTACAATGTTTCTAGTAGATGCTTTCTTATTGTAAGTGTGATTTTCACACAGTTTGTAAAGCTCAAGAGTGTTGGCCTGCTCCATTAACAGATGGAACATTATTGATCTGATACTTGCAGATTAGAGAGGAGCTCATTTTCACTCTCAAGATTTGTTATCATTTGGTTGCTTCTAGTGCAACAATGGATTGGAAAACATGTGAAAGCATGCAAAGCCAGCTCAAAATGAATAGATTTCAATTTCCTACAAATGCCTTGATTTTCACTTATTTTCAGATAACTTTCAGTAATCAAAGCCTGGAGCACATTACTGTTAGTTTCCTGATTATAAATGGAAGTATGATTTAAACATAAGAAGCTACCTACAAGTGAAACAAATATAAAACCAATCTGTCATGTTGGATTAAGAGTCAATTGAGGTCTAAAATTATGGATTTTGGTACTCATTTAGAATTGAAAATAGTTATTTGTATGCCTTGGGCTACAAAAAATTGATTTCACATATAATCAAGGTGGTTACATGAATCCAATGTTGGCAAAATAATTTCTCGTCTTCAATCCAACAAAGAAATGAAGGGTTATAGCATGTCAGGAATGGATTGAGTAAATTTTATTTTCTCCTAACTTGCAACTGATTGACCCTAAATCCCTGACCCCAAGAGGCAGAACAAAATAGTCTGAAAGCAAATGTTATTTTCAGTGCCTCAGATACAAATGGAAGCTGTCCAAGGCAGCTGAATTTAAAAAAGCACAAAGTTACAGTAGTAGATTCCAACTCAAACCTTTAACACTAGTGAAAATTTGCTTGTTTTCTATGAAGATAAAGTACTCTGTTTCTTCTATCATTAAAGATGTTAATAAATGTGTCTCACTTAACTGAATTTTACATTTTGTAAATATCCAAAATAATTTGTAAATACTAAATTACCAAAAACTGAATGGAACAGAATGTATTTAAACAAAATTGGGCAAATTATGACCTGATAAACTAGTAATCTGTACTGGCTGGCTACAATTTTTATTCAGACCACAAAAGTCTGCTCTTTTCCTATCTTCCCTCAAAAAATGTCTCAAAGTGAGTTTTTTGCTTATGTTATTGCACAGGACCATACACCAGAAAGTTCACTTGAAGTGAATTTCCAAATATTAAAAAATGACTTCCAAATCAATTTTTTGGAAATTGAGGTTTTTTTTAATAAAACAGTTCTTTAATGCAAACATGTATGAATGATTTAATCATTCCACAACCAATATATAGACATTTATTAACAGCTCTACAACAGAAATCACAATAAAAGCAAAAACAAAACATCTTCTCATGCAGTTTCTTAGATTTAAATTTTCTGCAACTCCAACAGTTCTAATCCTCATAGTACTTTTTATCAGGTGCCACTATCATCTTGTTCATTTTAGAGCCATGAAATACAAGCCATGAAATAAAATAGAATTTTTAAATAAATTAGCCAGGTGTAGTGGCGCATGATGTAATCCCAGCAGCTCCGGAGGCTGAGGCTAGAGGATTGTGAGTTCAAAGCCAGCCTCAACTCAGTGAGACCCCATCTCTAAATAAAATACAAAATAGAGCTGGAGATGTGGCTCAACAGTCAAATGCCCCTGAGTTCAACCCTGGTACCAAAAAAATAAAGAAAGAAATTTTATATAACGTTTTTAAGTTCTTATCACTAATTCATAGTGAGGTGGGCATGAGACTCTAGTAGTTTTAAACAAAAGCCCCACATATCTATGTTGCACTGTTGTTTCTACCCTCACTAATTCTTGCTCTAGGATTAATGTGACACACTTTTAATTGGATAACAACTCTCAATGCCCAGAAACACAGCCAAGTTGTTGATTTTCCACTTGATCTACTTCAAGTTCTCAACATTTTTCTCAACTTTAATTTGGATCAGAATAATTAGGAGGTCTCTCAAACTTTGATTGTTGGGGTTCATAACTGAGTTTTTTTAGGTCTGGGGTAGAATTTGAGAATGTGTATTTTCAATCAGATGCTATATTCTGCTGCTGATGTTATAAGAATGACGGTTTGAGAAGCATTGGTCTACTCAATCAATTCGCTGCCAATGAATAAATACTGTATTTTGTAAAAAAACTTATGATAAGGATAGATTATAATGTTTACTTTTAGAGCCTGTCAAGACATATTTGTAAATCAAAGCCAATAATTATAATTGTTGTTATTGATTTATGTTCCTTTATTAAAAAATAAAAATGTATCAGTAATGGCAACAGCAATACTTTAAGAAACAAAGGGACTCAAACATCCAGAGACCCCTTATCTTATGTTCTTCTTAAGCATTTGGAACCTCTACATTTAAGAGACACATGTTATCATGTTATGCATGCACACAGGTGTACACTCACACACTCACACACTCACACATTTAGGAAAATAAGGCAAAAGTACAACTCAAATTTTCTCAACAATAAAGTTGTCCTGTGATACCAAAAATAAATACTTTTGAGAAGGGAAATGAAAAGAAAAGCATTTACTTTCTTTCTTTCTTTCTTTTTTTTTTTTTTTT
>NW_026008954.1:0-3477 GCF_001458135.2 Marmota marmota marmota | reverse complement strand
TAAAAAAAAAAAAAAAAAAAAAGAAAGAAAGAAAGAAAGAAAGAAAGAAAGAAAAAGAAAAAAGAAAAAAACTCAATTGAGGACAAATACATTAAAGAAACAAACAATCAAACAAAATAAAACAAAAGAAAAACCTTAATTTTGATCAAATTCACTACACTGTTGTGAGGATGGCCTTACGCCCAGCCTAAACAACTCCAGTTTAAAAACTTCAGTTTGAAACCTGCAGTCTCACCAATCATGTCTAAAGAAGCCCTGCAGTATTGCCTTCAGACATAAACAAATCACTTCCCCTCACCCTGAGAAACAGAGTGAGGCCTCTGGCAAGTTGTCCTTACTTAGTAAGAGGGAAGGGTGAAAAGGCCAGGGTGCAGATCACCAGACCAGATGTTTCTGGCCCTAGAGCAAATGATGTCATGGAAAAATCTGGTGGTAACTAATAAGGATTGAAAAGGGAGTAAAAAAGCCTCAAAATTTAGTATAAATAATAGAGCAAATGAACAGATGTCCAGCCAGGTCAATAAAAAATGCACTTGAGCTCCAGAGGCTAATGAGGACTTGCAATGACATCTCATTACTTCTCATCATTTGCATTATCCTCACCACTCTTAAACTCTACAGTCACATAATAACCTTAGTGAGAGGGGGAAGGGTAAAAGACTACGTGATGGTCTTGTCATGTGACAAAAACTTAACTTCCTTTTTTTTTAAGTGTAAGGATAGACTTTATTAAAAAGAAAGTATTTTGCGGACTACAAATTACAAAGTAAAAACAGATCACTATGTAGAAATCTAGTGAATATATTTTGCCTGCACATGAAAACTTTATCAGTTATTCATTTAACAAAATCACCCCATTCCCACAATGTTATCTGTTATAATGCTCTTCTTAAGGTCACTATAACTTTATTTCAAATTATATTACACGTTATTCCCTCAAGATGAATGTTTAAATACCAACTTCTTGGCTAATAAGAATGGCACCTTCAAAAGGGGTAATTTCCACTCAATCTCTGGTGGCATTATTCCAGGCTAGTTTCTTTCAATTAAAAAATCCTTCAAAACATTCACTTATAACACAATGCCTTTCCACCCAAAAATGTTGTAATATTTTTCCCTTAATGACTACATACATGGATGGGTAGCAGCAAGAAAATAAAAAGATGAAAAACTAAAAGGCAGCCATTAAAATAAATGGATTAATCACATAGAAGAAATATTTGGCTCATGGCAATTAAGAATTGGCAACTAGGGTACATTAACAGCCAGATGCTTGAGTCATTACTGAATGTTCTAAGAGAATGAAGCCAGTCCAGTACGACAAAGTGAGAATATATAATTATTCTACTTCATTCTTTGGAACAAATGCTCTAAGCCAAAAGGAAATATAAGTTAAATTCAGATCCCCAATTAGAACATGCTGACTCTTAACATTCTCAACAATTTTATGGGGTCTACAACAGTCATTTCCTCTATTCACACTTTTTTAGAAGTCCTTTCATATCAATCTAAGGGTATTCTGAGCACAAAATAAGACTTCTATGGTACATTTGAAAATGTTCATATGAAAAGAGTACCCATTTGTTTTGCCTAGAAAGATACAAACTGAATGCAGAAGTTTCTCAATGGGAAAAAGCTCAGTTTTCTTCTTCCCACCATCTCTGACATATGAGATTCCTCAAACTTCAAGTTTGTTCTCCATAGCTTCACTAATGATGAAAAACAGAGAGCAAATAATTGAACTTAAGGACATCTGGGATTAAAAATACAAGTAAATGTTAACATGCAAGCAATGGTCCAAATACTCAGGATCATGTTAATGAGTTCAATTACTGTGTAAGAGACTTTCATTGATGAATAGGGCTCTAGGCATACCAAATTATCACACAAACCATTGCCTTTTGAGACTTTGGATACTTTTACAGTTTAATTTGCAAACAGAATTTTTATAACAAATTATTTTTTACCAAATCATATCTTGAAAACTGTTTATATATAGAAAACCCAGGGAATAAAGTGAACTGTTCATTGTGGAAGGCCTTAAATTACATTATTACAGTAGAAAATACAGGAGGTAGATGATAACTGAAAAGACTAATGCAACATTAGATTCAAATCTATAGCTCCTGTATCTACTTAAAACATGGTTTTAGAAACTAAACTCAACATTTCCAGTAACCATAGAAACAGTTAAAATAAAATTTGCCATGAAAGCCCTTATATCATGCTTGATATAGGGAGGTAGGAAGAGGTAAGAACCAGGACACATGAGACATGACATTTTATCTACAACTCCTGTTTGCTTTACTGAGGATGGAGTTTCAAAATTCAGTCACCTTCTTCAGCTTCAGACTCAGATTCTTCTTCAGCATTTTTGAGCCATTCAACAAACTTTTTCATTTATTCAAGGAAGACACTTTTCCCCTTTGCAACATGTGCATCTTTATACCACTTCAGAATTGGCTCTTCACTCAGGACTTCAGCTTTATAAAAAAGCACGACTATTTTCTGGAAGGCTTTCATGAAATGAATGTTGTCATAGCAATACTCCTGAATCTTCAGTAACAGAGTCAGCTCAGACTGACCTTGAGTAGTAAAGGCAGCAAGTAGAGGGCCCTATTGCTTCAAGTGCTTGATGGCTTCCTCTGCTACAAGCTCCTCTTTTTTGTTCCACTCCACGGTGCTCATTACATTTGACCAGACTATCCCAATGACAACTGGTTCTGGGATGTTGTTGCTTTTCATCTCTTCCTTGACATATAAAATTATATCCTTAAATGGATCACCACGGGACATCTGTTCTTGAAGTTCTTTCTGGAGCTCCTTGCAAGCTCCTATGGTCTGTTGATTCCGAACATACTCCGAAAGCTCTTTCAAGCCTGCATCAGTAAAATACTTTGTGAAGTGTTCAATGCTTTGCTTGCTGACAGGAAAAAGTTCCATCAGTCTGTTATCCATGCTGACTTTCCGAAGACTTGCAGCTACTGCATTGATGTCTTTTTCATTTATCCATGATTTAAAGAGTTTTACAGCAAAAGCTGCTGAAACTCCTTCTTTAACCAAATTCTCATTATAAAGGCTATTAAGAATGGATGCATTAAGTGTTCCATTAGCCAGAAGAACACCAGTCAACATTGCCAGCTTGTTCCTCTCCGACTCTGAAAAACCCTTTAAGAACAACAGCAGCTTTTTAACTTCATCTTCATAACCTTTCTCCAGGTATTTGTAGCGCCTGATTAACTTGTTAAAAAACTGAGCAAATGCTTGCATGGTCTCTAGGTCTTCTTGTGATGCAAACATGCAGACATGTGTACGCATCATGTCATCTGCCAGTGTACCACCTGGGGGCCAGCATTCCACCAGCCACCAGAATGTCAAAGAGTGTTTCTGCATATCGGCGATAGTCAAGTTTTGCTCCAGAGGCATCAAGAAACTTAGCTACTGCTTCCAAATCAGTACCAGTTTCAGTTAAGCCTT